>NW_021272671.1:4282-9390 GCF_002162155.2 Triticum dicoccoides
CAGCGGCGGGGGCACCTCCAGCTGTTTATCCCTCCGGGAGAAGCTGTCATTTCTGGGCTGCCTGGGGGATATCCTCCAGCCGTTCCTGTTCTGCGTGAAGAACCCTGGATTCGCCAATGAGGTAGGCGGCCGCATCAAGAAGCTAAATGATGAGCTGGCCACCATCCGCATGGGTGTCGCTGACTTCAACTTCATTGACCTTGGCTCCTATGAGGAACGAAGGAGGCCGCCGACCAGTTCAGCCTCCTACCCCAGGCGCGAAAATGCACAGTTTGTCCAGTCAGATCTTGTGGGGGATCAGATCAAGAAGAATACAGAGGAACTGGTGCAGAAGCTAATCTCAACCGACCACCGCGACCATGGTATTGGTAGCAGCAACATGGTCAAGGTGGTGGGCATCGTTGGCCAGGGCGGCATAGGCAAGAGCACCCTCGCCAAGAAAGTCTTTGCAAGCGAGGCCATCAAGGAGGAGTTCAAAATCAAGATATGGTTGAGCGTCACTCAGCAGTTCAACAAGGTGGACCTGCTAAGGGCTGCCATCTCCCAAGCCGGGGGGAAGCATGGTGATGAGAACGACGAGACCATCCTCGTGCAGGACCTCACCGACGCTCTATCAAAAAAGAAGTTTCTGTTGGTCATGGATGATGTGTGGAACCAAGAAGCATGGGAAAATGTGCTTCGCACCCCCATTCCTAATGCCGCCGATACTCAACCAGGAAGCCGAGTCTTGGTTACCTCAAGAAAGGTTGATGTCGTTCGGAGCATGGGAGCTTCCATCCTACGTGTCGACACACTAAACGATGAAGATGCTTGGTGCTTGCTAAAGAAACAGCTGCCACAGCCACAGGTCAGTAACCTCATCTGTTTTACAAACAAGTACACTATTTTGGACATCAATTTAGTCAAACCTTATCTAGCAGTACATGTTGCACATGCGGGGTTGGGTGTATGAGTATGACAATCATATGTGTACGTTTGTATATCAATTTTATTATATTTTACAATTTTATTAAATTTTTTCTCCAATATTGTTTATGGCATTGGCTCAACCGCCAACAAATACCTTTGACTGCTGCTTTGGATTCCGGTAGGTTAAGGGGAAATTGTATTACTAGTATTCATGGAAAATTGAGTAGCTCCATTTTCACATGGAAAACCTTATGTATCTGATACGATGCGTGATGGTTTTAAGTTGCGGTGGAACGCAAGTCCTACATTGACAAGAAAATGAGAACGTTGATATGCGAGGATATGTGAATCCATAATCGGTCAGATCAAATTAAAATGGAAAAGTATAGAGAATTGTGCATAAATTTAATCTTAGAATTTTAATTCAGATAGGAAAATATTTAGTTAAATAAATTTGAGTTCTTAGTGTTTTTGATTTTGCAGGTTGGAAAGCTATGTTCAAATCTTAGTTTGGAATTTTCATATAACTAGATTCTGTAAATTTTGAATATTTTTAGTTCTGATTACGTATAACACCGTTCTTCATCTACAAATGAGTTATATTTTGCATATTTACGTACACAGTACATTTTGAAATGTCACTATGGGACATTATTTTTTGAGAAGTACAATGCATGCTGTTTTGATCAAAGATATTTTTCTTCCTTTCTGTTCAAAAAGATACAGCTCATACATTAGTACTACTGTGTGATTATCTTTTGAACCAGGGCTACTATCTTAGCTCACAAATGATATTTAAATATAAAGTTATGTATCATAAAAAGGAAATATAATATCGTGTTTGTGTCATGTACAAGCAAAACTATGGATATTGCCATTACTAAGTTGTCCTATACTGTTGGCAGGTCGGTGCTGGAAGTGATTTTGATGAGCTGAAAGATATTGGGATGAAGATTGTTAAAAAATGTGATGGTTTACCACTTGCTATTAAAGTTATGGGTGGACTGTTAAGCACAAGAAATCCTAATGAACGTGACTGGGAGAATGTTTTGCACAAGGATTTTGGCTGGAAAGAAGAAGACGGGCCAGGAGAGAAATTAAACTACTCAGTAAGCTTGAGCTATGATGATTTATCTCCAGAGTTGAAGCAATGCTTTCTCTACTACTCACTTCTCCCAAAGGGTTCAGATTTTAAGAAGAAGACGATTATTAGCATGTGGATCTGTGAAGGGTTTGTTCAGCACGATGGGAGGTCGGAGTCAGATCAGGTCGATCTAGAACAAATAGGGGATGATTATCATCGAGAGTTGGTGGCTAGGAATCTTTTGGAGCCCGATGATTCAAATAATAACATATGGGAGTACACCTTGCATGATGTTGTCCGCTCGTTTGCTCAATTTATGGCTAAAGAAGAAGTGTTAGTGGTTCACAAGGATCAAGTTGACATTAGAAATCTTCTTTCAGAAAACAAAAATCTCTGCCGTCTCTCAATAAAATCAACTCATTCAGAACTAGAGTGGACCATCCTAGAGAAGCAAGGAAGAGTGAGGACATTATTTTTTGTAGACTGTAAGATTAAACCTGGTGGTTCATTGGCAAATTTTGCTAGTATAAGGGTACTGGATATTAGCTCTGAGGAATCTGATTGGTTAGTAGACACTTTGTGTAATCTGAAACACCTAAGATACTTGTCATTCTCTGGTACAGACATATCTAGGCTTCCAGATGACATCCATAAGATGAGGTTCCTTCAACACATTCAGCTCACGAACTGTACAAAATTGGACAAGCTTCCAGACAGCATCACAAAACTAGCGTTTTTAAGATGTCTTGACTTACGTTGGTCCCGTGTAGAAGTTATACCAAGAGGATTTGGTGGTTTAACAGGTTTGAGATCCCTTTTGGGGTTTCCAGTAAAGATGGATGGGGAGTGGTGCAGTTTAGAAGAGTTGGAGGCTCTTTCACATCTTAGAATTCTTTCGGTCCAAAGTCTAGAAAATGTGCCTGGTAGTTCAGTTGCTAAAAGGGCCCAGATTAGCAACAAGGAGAATCTAGAATATTTGGAGTTAAATTGCTACAAGGGTGAGACAGATGAAGTGCACCAAATTGGGGTGGAGCAACAAGAGAGAATAGAGGCTGTATATGATGAGCTCTGCCCTCCACCTGCTAGATTGGAGACACTGCTAATAAGAAGATATTTTGGTGGTCGACTACCAAATTGGTTGCAGTCCCCAGCAGCAACAAGTTTTAAGAGCTTGAAGCATATTGGCCTAGAGCACATAACCCACTGCACCCGACTACCCGATGGTTTGTGCATGATGCGCAGTTTGGAAAATATACAGATCATAGATGCTCCAGCCATCGAGCACGTCGGGCCTGACTTCCAGACCCATGATGCAGCAAGGGGAGAAGGAGGTGTCGCATTCCCAAGTCTGAGAGAATTGGTGTTGAGTGGGTTGTCCGGATTGAAGGAGTGGGACTGGGAGGAGGAGGCGGAGCAGAGCAAAGTCATCGCCATGCCAGCTCTGGAGCATCTCGTACTCGTGGACTGCAAGAAGCTGACACACCTTCCCCGAGGACTTGCTAGTGCCCGCAGGCATAATCTGAGAATCCTTGAGCTAGAGAAGCTCCCGCTCCTAGAATATGTGGAGAACTTCCCTTCAGTTGTGGAGCTCAAAGTGTATGTCTGCCCTGAGCTGAAGAGGATCAGCGGCCTCTCTAAGCTGCGGACGGTCGACATCTACGATTGCCCAAAGCTGAAGCTGCTGGAGGGTGTGTCGGTGCTGGACAGCATGGAGCTGGATGAGGAACACTGGGAGGTTAGTGGAGCAGATGCGAGGTGCACACCCAAGAGCAAGGGATATCAACAAGGTGAAGACCAAGTGTCGCGTGAGCTCCCACAAGACCTTGTTATAACCAGGACTGTAGCTCTGAACTCGCTCAAGAGATGAGCATTTTCACCTGTAATAAGACAGTACTACTTCATGGCAGCAGGTTCGGTTCCTTCATGCTCCTGAAAAGGCACAAGAATTGGTTTATATATGCTGCTGAATTCATCTTCATTTGGTTGATATCTGTAATCAGTGGAATAGGTGCGGCGAGCAGTCTGGGCGTGAGAAGGGAAAATCATATACACTTCCTTATGCAAATAAATGGAGCCAAAATGCACTGAAACTGAATGCTCTTCTTTACGCTGCTGAGTTGTTCAGTTTCAGTTTGGTAATTAGAATGGTGTCGATGTAAGAAAGGGCTTCTCTTCTCTTTTGCAGCTAGCTTTGTTTGTAAGCGTGTGTGTCGGGATGAGCATTTTCACCTGTAATAATAATAGTGAGACAGGTGCAATCTGCAGCACTACCATGCATGGCAGGTTTCAAGCTTTCCATGCAAATATGACTGTAATCTGACTTGGGAGTTTCGTTTCATACCTCCTCTCCTTTGTCTGAACTCACAAGCTCCTAACTTGACAACTCGTCTCTCTCTCTCTCTCTCTCTCTCTCTCTCTCTCTCTCTCTCTCTCTCTCTCTCTCTCTCTCTCCTAACTTGACAACGAAATTATGTATATATCGGGTATGTATATACCCAATAATTTATGTAAATATATGGGTATTTAATACCTACTAACGATACCACAAAAAAAATACCTACTAACGATATTATGTACAAATACAGGTATCAAATACCTACTCGTGTATTTATGTATACATGCGGGTACGTATATGCCCAATAATTTATTTTAGAACTATTTATGTTTTATTTTTTTTTCTAACTATCTAATACGGGTATGCAATACCTACTACCAAAATTATATGCATTCTCAGGGTGCGTATATGTGACGCCCGGATAATTAGGCTACAGTAACCCTCCGCTAATGATGCCACGTCACCTCGGTTACTGTTGCTAACCTCATAATGATTCGAAACCGTTTTGAAATTTAAATTCTAAACATGTCAAACAACAAACGTTTTCAAAAGTTGAAACAAAAATGTTCGGTGGGTGCCGAATATTACAAGGGTAATTATAATAAAGAAAACATATTTTTAGAAAGTGTCTGAATATTTTAAAATGAATTAAAACAGAAAAGGAAAAATAAGGAAAGAAAAACAAACAAAATAAATAAAGGGGGGGAAACCCCCTGGCCAACTGAGCCAAACGGCCCAGCCGCCCGGCCCACTGACCCATCCGGCCAGCCCACTGGCCCA
>NW_021272671.1:9595-10580 GCF_002162155.2 Triticum dicoccoides
CTCCTCCCCCCCGATCCGATCTGGACCGGGGCTTGCCTCGTCGCCCCTGACGCCGCTCGTCGCCGCACCGCCGGCGCCCGTCGCTCCGACTCGCCGGCCCGACCTCGCTTCCTCGTCCTCCTCCCCGACTCGCAGCACCGAGCCCCCACCGCGCCCGACGTCGCCGTCCTCTCCGGCGTCGCCTCGCCCCGTCACCAACCCTGAAGCCGCCAGATCGATCCGCACCGCCCCTCGCCGATTGGACACCACCGCCCGGAGCCCGCGCCACCACTGTCGACGTCGTCCTCATCCTCTCCCTTGTCGGACCTCCCCGACCTCCGCCGAGCCCGCTGCCCCGAACCCTACTCCGCGCCGTGAGCACCCCCCTGGCCTCTCCCTCTTTCCCTGTCGTCGCGGTCGCCGTGCTCCGCACGCGCACACGCTCACTCGCCGTCGCCCCTCGCCCGTGCGTGGCCACGCGCCCGCGCTGCCCCCTGGCCGCACCTCTATCTCATTGACTGCAAGCTGACACACCTTCCCACAGGACTTGCTAGCGACCGCAGGTACAATCTGAGAATCCTTGAGCTAGATAATCTCACGCTCCTAGAATATGTGGAGAATTTCCCTTGGGTTGTGGAGCTCAATGTGTACTACTGCCCTGAGCTGAAGAGGATCAGCGGCCTCGCCAAGTTGCGGACAGTTGACATCTGCGGTTGCCCAAAGCTGAAGCTGCTGGAGGGTGTCGCGGCGCTGGACAGCATGGAGTTGGATTGGCAACACTGGGAGGTTAGTGGAGCAGATGCCACGTGTACACCCAAGGGACATCAAGCCCAAGACCAAGTGCTCCCGGAAGAGCTTGTTATAACCAGGTGATATGTTGGCTTGTTATAACTTCAGAAAAGAAAAGACGTATTATGTACGGGTGCCAAAATGTAATCCTTCCTATAGATTTGTTCTGTTGCCGTAATGGCCTGTACAGTAATTATGTTGAGTTGTAGACACTTTT
>NW_021272671.1:12283-12865 GCF_002162155.2 Triticum dicoccoides
TAAACTATTTCTATTAATTCAACTAGTTCAACTAAACATTTACTAAAAATAAACTGGTTATATTAATTCAATTAGTTCAACTAAGCATTTACTAAAAATAAACTAGTTCTATTAATTCAACTAGTTCAAATAATATAACTAGTTCTATTAATTCAACTAGTTCAAATAATCTCATATACATAATTTTTTTTACTAAAAATAAACTAGTTCTAATTCATCTAACATGCATTAACATTTCTAACATTCTAAAAATAAACTAGTTATATTAATTAATTCATCTAACATGCATTAACATTTCTAACATTCTAAAAATAAACTAGTTATATTAATTAATTCATCTAAACAATAGAAAACAGAAAATAAGTAAAAAAAAAATGTGTGTGTGTGTAGTGTAGTGTGTGTATGTGTGTACGTACATGTGTAGTGTACGTGTACTGTGTGTGTATGTGTGTATGCGTGTGTGTGTGTATGTGTGTGTGTGTGCATATGTGTGTGTGTGCATATGGAGCGGGCGCGTACGGGCGGCGGGGGCCGCGACGACGGGCGGCGGGGACGGCGAGGGCGGCGGCCGGGGACGGCAAC
>NW_021272672.1:0-979 GCF_002162155.2 Triticum dicoccoides
TTATCTTTAGTAGCCTCTCTTACCGGGAAATGTCTCCTAGTGTTACCGCTGAGCCATGGTAGCTTGCTACTGCTCTGGAACACTTAGGCTGGCCGGCATGTGTCCTTCTTCGTTCCTGTGTCTGTCCCTTCGGGGAAATGTCACGCTTTGAGTACCGGAGTCCTGTTAGCCCGCTACAGCCCGGTTTACCGGAGTCCTGCTAGCCCAGTGCTACAGCCCGGACCCACTTGCTGATGACCGACACGTTCGAAGCTGGGTCATGGATGCCTGTCCCTGTAAGTCTGTGCCACTTTGGGTTTACGACTAGTCATGTCAGCCCGGGCTCTTTATCATATGGATGCTAGCGACACTATCATATACGTGAGCCAAAAGGCGCAAACGGTCCTGGGAAAAGGTAAGGCGACACCCGTGGGAATACCGTGCGTGAGGCCGCAAAGTGATATGAGGTGTTACCAGCTAGATCGATGTGACATCGAGTCGGGGTCCTGACAAAACGGGCCATAATCGGCCCAAACTGCGAGTCTTGACAACCAACACGTAAGCACATCTTGGGGTTCGACAATCGTGGAAATCGCTTTGGGACCTCAAATCGGTGAGGAATAGTCCACGAAACGAGTGAGAATCGACAAAAACCGCGAGTGTTGATGACCGACACGTAAACGCCTCCTGGGGTTCTTTAATGGTGGGAATCACTTCGTGACCCCACAACAGTGAGTAATAGTCCATGAAACGGGCCAGAATCGGCCAAAACAGTGAGTGTTGATAACCGACACGTAAACGCACCCCAGGGTTCGTCAATCATCGAAATCACTCTGGGACCCCACAACAGTGAGTAATAGTCCATGAAACGGGCCAGAATCGGCCAAAACAGTGAGTGTTGATGACCGACACGTAAACGCACCCCGGGGTTCGACAACCATGGAAAACGCTTTGGGACCCGAAAACGATGAGGGTTGATGACCGACACATAAACGCACCC
>NW_021272673.1:0-1451 GCF_002162155.2 Triticum dicoccoides
TCGTTAACTGGGCCGAGGCCCAGATGGGGGGAGGTTGTTCCTTCTTTTTTTTTCTAGTCTTTCCCTTTTTCTTATTTTCTTTTCTTTTCTGTTTTAATTTTATATTTCAAATAGCTTAGTTTTATAAAATACATTAGTTGTACCTAAATTAGTATTAACAAATATGCCACCACCACAATTAACTTGGCACCTAAAATAAAATAGTTTGTAAGTGTTTAATATTTTAAAAGCTTTTAAATAATTGATTTTGTTACAATTTTGCTCATTTCAGAGTTTTAAACACTTTATAAAAGTGGGGTTTCTCCACCTGGTTTTACTCCACTAACCGAGAGCTAGTCGACTCCCAATAATCGTTAGTGGAGAAGAAAGTATGCTCAGCCGCGCCTCCCACCCCTATATTTACTCCACCGCTCATCAGCAAGTGAAAAATCATCAATGTCTAGCTGCCTCATCTTCCCCTACTCATCTCTATCCTTGCCGCCGGTGCGCATGCTCCTTCCAATGGCTGGCCCCTATGTCCGGTGCTCCACGCGCCGATCCGTAACACGGATCCGCACCATCATGCAACTAGGCCTCCTCAAGCCGCCGCCTTGCCGATGCGCCCCCGGATCTCCGACTTCCCCGACCTCCGACCGCCGTGGCAGCCGCACCGAAAATACCTCGGCGTCCGTCATCGACTCTGGGGGACGTGGGTGGCAGGGATAACTGACCACGAGACCCACACGAGGAAGCGGATCAGGTCCTTCCACACGGCGGAGCTCGCCGTCCTCGAATACGACCGATGGCAGGTCCGGTTTCATGCCGCGGAGGCATGCCTCAACTTCCCATGGGGGACGGCCCCCGGCCAGCTCGTCCCGTCGCCAATGGGGTGGTGAATGCGCCGACGGCTCAGGAGGACCAGGAGGCGAGGGAGCGCATCGCGGCGGAGGCCACCAACGAGGCGTACATAGTGGACCTCCGCCGCCAATACCCCGAGCTTGTGGAGGCGGATAAGGGCGCTCTTCATGAAGCGCACGGTCAACGGGGAGGTCATCACCATCTCCGAGGATGAGGAGCAAGGCATTGACGACGACGGCAAGGACAGGGAGGAGTTTGACGTTGTAGACGGCGCATCTTCCCCGACTCCGGCTATGACGGCATCGACCCAGACCCAATGGCGGGTGGAAATTCATGGAAAGATTGGCCCAATCTCTACCATGGTCATGATGCCCTCTACAAGGGGTTCGATGATGATGATGATGAAGAGTAATTTAGTTTTAAGTTTATGTTTATGTTTAAATCGGTTGTCAAGATAATGTGTTCAATTACACTATGTTAACACGGGGAACCATTTTTTGTCCATGTTTTTGTATGGGTTTCTATATTTTCTGTTATTTTTTTCATTCCACCCTATTTTTAGTGTATTTGTTTCTCAATTTCAATATTTTATTCTGATTTCTTTTTCTATTTTT
>NW_021272674.1:0-1156 GCF_002162155.2 Triticum dicoccoides
CAGGTTCCATCCGCAGGGAGTCCGGCCGAGGTTTCCCATACGGCCCCGAACGATGTGAACAGGGTTCCCGAGATACCTAACGGGTATTCGGTACACCGTGCCACGTACCTACCGCATCACAGCCCACCCCTACGGTCAGCGCTGTCCACGGCCTCCAGTAGGCTACAAACACCAGAAACTACTTGCAACTCCTGGACGGAGAACTAGGGTGAATAAGAAGCCGAGAGGGTCCATTGGTTTCGGGCCCAATGCATGGTAGTAGCTGATTCTTAAATCACACATACAGATCTCAGTGCTTAAGGTCGGCTTCAATGAAACAACCCACCATGTACTCCTACATGGCCTCTCATCGATACCTTTACCAAATCGTGTTCACCACACCACTCTCATTACCGACATAATCATTTCACTCTAGCCCATCACCCAGATGAACCATACCTGACACGACCCTAAGCATAGCAGGCATAGCAAGGTAGGAACAACACATACATATGGCTCAATCAACTCCTACACATGCTAGTGGGTTTCATCTAGTTACTATGGCAATGACAGGTCATGCAGAGGAAATGGGTTCAACTACCGTAGCACACAACAGTTTGAAACGCGTTGTCTTAATGCAGTAAAAGAGAGCAGGAGCGAGAACATGGGATTGTATCGATATGATCAAATGGTTGGTTGCTTGCCTGATGGTTCGATGCACTGATACGGTTCTTCGTTAGGGTAATCACGGTACTCCTCGAAGGCAGAACCTGTCGCAAAGGACACCGATACACAACCATCACCAAACAATGTGCAACAATATGATGCATGCATGAAACATGGCAATATGAGTGTGTTGGGCTAATGCAGCTAAAACCAGAAGGGTTTGAACCAATTTGAATCAAAGATTCAAATTTCAAACTCAAACATGGCCTTTTAAAGTGCTTTTCCTTGTTCTGCTTTAAACATCAATTTAACTTGTTTGATCATGCATGAAAATAGTACAGATGGATAGATTGGATTTTTCTGATCATTTTTCATATATAATTTGTCTAATTTGGAGTTACAGAATAAAAGTTATGAATTTTTGAAGTTTAAATAATATTCTGGAATTTCCTGATTTAAATTAAATCCAGAAATATATATATTGCGCCAGCATGACGTCAGTGGTCAACTG
>NW_021272675.1:0-1416 GCF_002162155.2 Triticum dicoccoides
TAGGAAAATTGTGCTTAAGCAGAGGTTGTTGTTCGAACAAGACTCTATCTATTTGTTTCTTTCGTGCATATGCAAATCATTTTCATGGTATAACAGATATTGTTCTAAAGGATCAGTAGGAGGCACAACAATAGAAGCAAGACCAATTATTTCATTGTTACTAGGCAATTCTTTCTTATGATGCTTTCTACTGAACTTGGAAAAATTAAACTCATGAGACTCATCACCAAAACTAACACCGACAGTTTGTTTCTCCCAATCTATTTTAGCATTAACGGTGTTCAAGAAGAGTCTACAAAGATAATGGGACAAAATTCATCCCGTGGGGAACCAAGAACAAGAAAATCAGTAGGGTATTTTATTTTGCCACACAAGACTTCAACATCTCTAACAATCCAAACTGGTGTGATGGTGTCTCTATTAGCAAGTTTAATGGTAACATATATGTCTTCTATCTCAGCGGGTGCTATGTCATTCATAATTTATTGATATAAAGTAAAAGGAATAAAACTCATGCTAGCACCTATGCCACATAAACCATGATAACAGTGGTATCCTATCTTAACCGAGACAACATGCATGCCAACAACATGTCTATGTTTATCTTTTTCATCGGGTTTGGCAATTCTAGCAGCTTCATTACACAAGTAAATAACATGCCCATCTATGTTTTCAACCAGGAGATCCTTAACCATAGAAACACTATGCTCTACCTTGATTTTTTTAGCTGGTTTAGGTGTTCTAATATAAATTTTATTGACCACAGTTGAAACCTTAGCATGTTCCTTCATCCTAACAGGGAAAGGTGGTTTCTTGATGTAAGCAGTAGGAACAACTCGATCAACATTGTAAGTGATAATTTCTTCTTTAGCAACTACTGGTTCTTTAATTTCTTCTTTAATAGGTGGGTGATATTTAAACCACTTCTCCTTAGGGAGATCAACATGATGTCACATCCTAGTTAGCCATGCATTAGAGTGTTGCATCATGTTTACTCTTTCATCAGAAACCTGAAATGGGGATGACAGAACCCCCAGTCCCCTCTGAAACCAATTAGGGTTTACTAAAAACTTTTTCAATGAACCTGAAATGCCCTTCTAAAATGCCCATCATTTTTGTCTTGGTTCAGAACCTCTGCCAAAAGTGATGCACATTTTCCTAGGCCATCTTAGGGTTTTTGAATTAAATCATAAATATTTGAATTTGGGCATTTAAAATTATATAAAATATTTAAATGCTCAAATATCTCCAAACTAAAATGTTTCATGTTGGAAATAATCCAACTATGGACCAGGAGTAGTTTGGTGATTTTAGGAGTTGCCTAAGTATTTTATTTAATTCAACAAAGTTGCAGAAGTATTAAAAAAACAGAAACAGAAAGAAATGGAAAGGCTTACCTGTCGCCCAGCACCCGGC
>NW_021272676.1:0-5772 GCF_002162155.2 Triticum dicoccoides
ATCCCTAGTTCTGGTATGCACTAGACTAGCCCTTCATGTGTGCATCATGTTTAAATTTTATTTAAGTTGAAATGGGGATTGCTCAAACCCTAGCACCAGATCAAATCAACTAGGTTCAAATAAAAATATTCTCAATGAACCCAAAATGCTCTTCAGAAAAGTTCATTATTTTTGGATTGGTCTAGAACCTCTCCCAAAAATGGTGCACATTTTTCTAGGCCATTCTGGATTTTTGAATTAAATCATATGGTATTTGCATTTGGGCATTTAATTGCTAAATAATATTTTAAATGCTCAAATAATCACAAACTGAAATGTTTGCTGTTGGAAATATTCCAAACAGTGACATTGAGCAGTTTCATGATTTTTGGAAATGCCCTGGCATTTTTATTAAAGCCAAACACAATTACAGAAAATACAAAATAATAATTAAAATAGAAAACAGAGAGAGAGAGGAAACTACCTGGCCACTTACCTGGCGCAGCCCACCTAGCAGCCCACTGGCCGGCCCAGCACTGTGCTGGCCCGTGCCAGCCACCTGCTTCCTCTCGCCAGGCAAGCAGAGAGGAGCGCGCCCGCGCACGCCGAGCTCGCCACGCAGCTCCCTGGCTGCCTGCCCCGCTTGGACAGCGTGGCGATGCCTCGAAGCCACTCCTCGGCGCCGCCCCGACCCTGCACTTCTCCCCTCTCTCCCTGGAGCTCTCCCCCTCCTCTGGTTCTTCTTTCCTCGCCTTTTCCCCACCTCACCAAACCGTGCCGCCGCCGCCAATGAGCACCACCGCAGCCACAGCCACTCCCTCGCTCCCTCTCCGCGTCCCCGAGCTCCGCATCGTCGCCCTCTTCGTCCACGCCGAGCCAAGAAACCGGGGAAGCACCGCGTCGCCGTCCTAGATGTCTTCTTCAACCTCGGTGCCGGCGATCCCCGTCATCGGTTCGCTGCAGCCAGGTCGTCCCCGAGCCTCCCGTGCTGATCTTCAGGACCGCTGTGAGCTCCTGTTGCTTATCCCTTGCTCGCCCCCTCCGTTTCCGTCCCCTAGCCCCGTCCTCCGACCACGGCCGAGCTTCCCGCCGCCGTGCCATGTCGTTGCCGTGGCCACAGTCGCCCCTGCCCGTTTCTGAGCATGCCTCCGTGCTCACCGAGCTCCCAGGAGCCGAACACGACCAACACCGGCCCCTGCCGTGCACCGGAGGTCCTTCTCCCCTCCCCAGAGCTCCGGCCGCCGCCTGGCTCGACGCCGGCGTCATCTCCGGCCACCCCCGCACACACCGCCTGTACCACTCGACGCGCGAGTCCACCAGCAGCACGTAGCACATCTCCGCTGTCGATTTGGTCGACGGAGGACCAAACCCGAAGCTCGCCGCCGCATCTGGCCTCGCCGGCGTCTAAACGCCGGCGGGTTGACCGCTTTGACCGGCAGGGTTTGACCCCGTCTGCCCAGGGGTTTGACCCCTCTCTCTCGCTGATGAGTGGGCCCATGCCCTGTTTAATTAGTGTTAGTTAACTACTTAATTAGATGATCCACTAACACGTGGGCCCCACACTGCTGACAACTTAGTTAGGGCTAGTTTAGCACTAATTATCTCAGTTAGTTAACTGAGTCACGACCAGTGGGTCCCACAGGTCAGGTTTACCTGGCCGACCTAGTTGACCTGCTGACGTCACATCGACGTCATGCTGACGCAATTAACAATTTTCTGGATTTAAAATAAATTCAGGAAATTTCAAAAAATATCCAAAACTTCTAAAAACCATATAAAATCAACCATAACTCCAAATGAGATAAATTATATATGAAAAATGATGAGAAAAATCCAATCTATCCATCTGTACTATTTCATGCATGTTAAAACAACTTATAGCTGCTGTTTAGGACAAATCATATAAATGGCATTTAAACCCTCACTTATGGAGTTTGAATTTGAATCTTGGATTCAAACCAACTCCATTTAACTTGCTGCTAGTTGCATTAGCTTAAACCACAACATATTGCCATGTCATGATCATGCATCATATTGTTGCATTGCATTGATTGTGTTCTTTCTATGTTGTTGGTGGCTGTCCCCCCTCAGTAGACGTATGTTCCGACGATGAGTTCGATGGCACCGATGAAGAGCTATACTATCTTCAGAAGTGCCAGGCAAGCAAAACCCCCTTGTTCATTCCGATACAATCCCACTCTCTCGCTCCTGCTCTCTTTTACTGCATTAGGACAACAACGATTCTACTGTTACATGCTGCGGTAGTTGAACCCCTTTCCTCTGCATGACCTGTCATTGCCACAGTAAATAGATGAAACCCACTAGCATGAGTAGGAGTTGTTTGAGCCCTGATGTGCCTACTCATTCATGCTTGTTTGTCATGCCTGCTACTGCTTAGAGTTGAGTCAGGTCTGATTCATCGGGGATGAATTGGAGGTGCGTGAACATGTCCTACTGTGTGTGAGCTAAGTGTGTGAACATGATTTGGTAAAGGTAGCGATGAGAGGCCATGTAGGAGTACATGGTGGGTTGTCTCATTGAAGCCGTCCTCAGGAACTGAGTTCTGTGTTTGTGATCCATGAACAACTACTACCACGCGTTGGAATGCATAAGTGCCCCCCTCGACTTATTAATCAACTCGATCTCTGTCCAGGCATTGCAACTAGTTTCTGGTGTTTGTAGGTAGTGTTAGTAGTCTACCAAGTGGCACCCGGTACAGGTGGGCTTGGGACAGACTAGGCACAGTGGCACGGTGTACCAAGTGGCACCCGAATGGTGGGCTTGGGAACCTTGCTCACATCGTTTGGGGCCATGAGCGACACCCCGGCCGGATCTCCTTGCGGATGGAACCCGAATAGGAGATAAACCTGGACGAGAGACTTGTGTGGTTAGTCAGGTCGTGGCCAACACCCTCGCTGGGCTTCCGCTTGAAGGTTGCCGAGTACATGTCGTGTAAACGTCGGTAAGTGGTGAGAGCGTGTGTGAAGAAGTACACCCCTGCAGGGTTAATATGATCTATTCGAATAGCCGTGTCCACGGTAAAGGACTTCTGGGTTGCCCATACAATTCATAGACAAGTGAAAGTGGATACTCTAAAATACGCAAGATAAGCGTGAGTGCTATGGATGGCGTTCTCACAGGGAGATGGGAGCGGATCCATAGTGGTGTATTGATATGGTGAATATGTGGACTCGTGTGCGCCACCTCAAAAGAGTTACTTGCAGTCGTAATTCAGGATAGCCACTGAGTCAAAGCTGGCTTGCTGCAGTTAAACCCCACCACCCCTTTGTTGATAATGGTGCATATGTAGTTAGTTCTGATGTAAGTCTTGCTGGGTACATTTGTACTCACGTTTGCCTATTTTATGTTTTTGCAGAGAGACTTCAGTCTCGCTAGTAGTTCCGCTTGGACTTCGACCTTTAGCTTGTTACCTCAGCTACGATCTTGTGCCCTCGGCAGGATCTAGTAGATAGTCAGGCTTCTCAGCCTTTTTCATTTATAGTTGTCTGTACTCAGACATGTTAAGCTTCTGCTTGTGCTTTGATTTGTGTGCTCGGAATGTTGGGTCATGAGATCCATGTTTGTAATATCTCGCTCCTCGGAGCCTATTGAATGAAATACTTGAGTTGTAGAGTCATGTTGTGATGCCATGTTGTATTTGCACATATCGAGCATATTGTGTGCATGTTATTGAAATGCTTGGTATGTGTGGGATCTGACTATCTAGTTGTTAATCCTTGGTAGCCTCTCTTACCGGGAAATGTCTCCTAGTGCTTCCACTGAGCCTTGGTAGCTTGCTACTGCTCCGGAACACTTTGGCTGGCCGGCATGTGTCCTTCTTCGTTCCTGTGTCTGTCCCTTCGGGGAAATGTTACGCGGTGTCTACCGGTGTCCTGTTAGCCTGCTACAGCCCGGTTTACCGGAGTCCTGCTAGCCCAGTCGCTACAGCCCGGGTTCACTCGCTGATGACCGACACGTTAGTTGTTGGGTCATGTATGCCTTTCCCTGTAAGTTAGTGCCACTTTGGGTTCATGACTAGCCATGTCAGCCCGGGGTCTTTGTCATATGGATGCTAGCAGCACTATCATATATGTGTGCCAAAAGGCGCAAACGGTCCCGGGCCAAGTAAGGTGGCACCCGTGGGAATACCGTGCGTGAGGCCGCAAAGTGATATGATGTGTTACATGCTGGATCTGTGTGACTTAGGATCGGGGTCCTGCCAGCTTTGGTATCAGAGCCTGACTGCCTGTAGGATTACCAAACCAAACTGGTCGAAGTTGAGTCTAGAAATGCTTTAGTTATATGTAGGGGAATTGATTGTGAGATGGAACGTAAGGCTCTTTTTACTCCTTATATCTCATGCCCTTCTGATCTGAGTCATCTTATCTTTCCTGCGGGGTTAAGAAACTAGGCTTTCTCTTCTTCTATCAGGATCACATGTTACTAATCCGTAGACTTATAGGATTGATGGATTCAAGCCTCAATTCAGTTCCTACTACTTCCGTGTGTTCATAGCTGGCTTCAGAACCTTGATATTATGATGATCGAGTGGTTATGCCACCATTTTTGTAGCTTGTCTCAAATATTTTCGAGCATTTACAACCGTTATGCTGTCCGAGTCATCCCAGGTTTCTAAACAATCTGATGCACTTGCAAATCCTTTCCCTCTGGTTTTGATGTTCCTTTGGGCCAAGTTAATCACACTAATCGGTGAGTTGAGGTACTCTATTGCCTTGACATATATGTTGGAGTTATTATTATGACCCTAGGTGTCTAGAGTATCACCTAGTAATCTAGCCATGCTTTGTGTTCCCAGTGTGATGATTTTGGCCATCATTCTCGAAAGCATCCTGTGATGCCACTTAGTAGTAGGTATTCTACTCGTGGGTTTTTTTGAACCCGAGATTCACCCTACTTGCTTCATGTTGATAGTTTTTGCTCGTTCCTTTAGGTTATTAGCAACCTTTGCAATAGTCCTCGAAGTTCGTGGTATTTCCTTCTTCCAAATACTATGAACCACTTTATGGCAAAAGTTTGTTGGATCAAAATATCACAACAGGAGTGCCCTCGATGAGTTCTCCATTCTATATTGCAACTCTGCCAGTTCTACCTTCTCCGCATGGCTTATCCGGAAGAAACCTGTTGAACTTGGTTCGACATACTAATCTATGCATCCACAACTCAGAAAGTTATACGTTCCTTGAGCTGTCCCTCCTTAGTTATATTCTAACCCCCGTCTATCGATTGATAGTCAAGAGTATGCGTGCATTCATTTATCGATGCCTATTACTCTTGTGGTCCGTCAAGCCATTCTATTCCAGAATGACTAGGAGAAACAAACTCCAGTACCTCGTGCTCCACAGATCAAATACTAATCCAGCTTTTGTTCTGCTCCACCTTGGAGTATTACCATCTTTATATCAAGAATATCATGGGAATTGCACACCATCCTATGAACTCTTGATACAGTGATACTCTCTCCATCATTATTCATTTCTCGGTTCCCGTGTTGTTGCAACCGGAATGCCGACAAGTGAATCATGATGTGTGAAATCAATACTCCTAGCAACCTTGTTGCTTGGTAGTTAAAGGACAATAATTTCATTCTTAGCGTGTTGGTTCTTGAATCATCATTCTAAGACTGATCGTGCTACCTAGTCCTTATTTCGGTGCACCCTTCGATTGATGAGTTAGGATTTGGTCAAATCCTCGCTCATTGTTCATTTTGTATTGCCCTGAAAAGCAGGATTGTTCCCGAGCTTAATAACATATCGATGGTTCGTGATTTTCCGA
>NW_021272677.1:0-2100 GCF_002162155.2 Triticum dicoccoides
CAAAATGGCTTGAGGCCATGAAATCTGAGATGGGATCCATGTACGAGAACAAAGTGTGGACTTTGGTTGACTTGCCCGATGATCGGCAAGCCATCGAGAATAAATGGATCTTCAAGAAGAAGACTGATGCTGGCGGTAATGTTACTGTCTACAAAGCTCGACTTGTTGCGAAAGGTTTTTGACAAGTTCAAGGGGTTGACTATGATGATACTTTCTCACCTGTAGTGATGCTTAAGTCTGTCCGAATCATGTTAGCAATTGCCGCATTTTATGATTATGAAATTTGGCAAATGGATGTCAAAACTGCATTCCTGAATGGATTGATAGAAGAAGAGTTGTATATGATGCAACCAGAAGGTTTTGTCGATCCAAAATGTTCTAACAAAGTGTGCAAGCTCCAGCGATCCATTTATGGACTGGTGCAAGCCTCTCGGAGTTGGAATAAATGTTTTGATAGTGTGATCAAAGCATATGGTTTTATACAGACTTTTGGATAAGCCTGTATTTACAAGAAAGTGAGTGGGAGCTCTGTAGCATTTCTAATACTTTATGTAGATGACATATTTTTGATTGGAAATGATATAGAATTTCTAGATAGCATAAAAGGATACTTGAATAAGAGTTTTTCAATGAAAGACCTCGATGAAGCTGCTTATATATTGGGCATCAAGATCTATAGAGATAGATCAAGACACTTAATTGGACTTTCACAAAGCACATACCTTGATAAAGTTTTAAAAAAGTTCAAAATGGATCAAGCAAAGAAAGGGTTCTTGCCTGTGTTACAAGGTGTGAAGTTGATTCAGACTCAATGCGTGACCACTACAGAAGATAGAGAGAAAATGAAAAATGTTCCCTATGCTTCTGCCATAGGCTCTGTCATGTATGCAATGACGTGTGCCAGACATGATGTGTGCCTTGCTATTAGTTTAGCAGGGAGGTACCAAAGTAATCCAGGAGTGGATCACTGGACAGCGGTCAAGAACATCCTGAAATACCAGAAAAGGACTAAGGATATGTTTCTCGTTTATGGAGGTGACAAAGAGCTCATCGTAAATGGTTACGTCGATGCAAGCTTTGACACTGATCCAGACGGTTCTAAATCGCAAACCGGATACGTGTTTATATTGAATGGTGGAGTTGTCAGTTAGTGCAGTTCTAAACAAAGCGTCGTGGCGGGATCTACGTGTGAAGCGGAGTACATAGCTACTTCGGAAGCAGCAAATGAAAGAGTCTGGATGAAGGATTTCATATCCGATCTATGTGTCATACCTAGTGCATCGGGTCCAATGAAAATCTTTTGTGACAATACTGGTGCAATTGCCTTGGCAAAGGAATCCAGATTTCACAAGAGAACCAAGCACATCAAGAGACGCTTCAATTCCATCCGTGATCAAGTCTAGGTGGGATACATAGAGAATGTTGCAGACCCATTGACTAAGCCTCTCTCACAAGCAAAGAATGATCAGCACCAAGACTCCATGGGTGTTAGAATCATTACTGTGTAATCTAGATTATTGACTCTAGTGCAAGTGGAAGACTGAAGTAAATATGCCCTAGAGGCAATAATAAAGTTATTATTTATTTCCTTATTTCATGATAAATGTTTATTGTTCATGCTAGAATTGTAATAACCGGAAACATAATACATGTGTGAATACATAGACAAATAGAGTGTCACTAGTATGCCTCTACTTGACTAGATCGTTGATCAAAGATGATTAAAGTTTCCTGACCATAGACATGAGTTGTCATTTGATAAACGGGATCACATCATCAGGAGAATGATGTGATTGACTTGACCCATTCCGTTAGCTTAGCACTTGATCGTTTTAGTTTATTTCTATTGTTTTCTTCATGACTTATACATGTTCCTATGACTATGAGATTATGCAACTCCTGATTACCGGAGGAACACTTTGTGTGCTACCAAATGTCACAACATAACTGGGTGATTATAAAGGTGCTCTACAGGTGTCTTAGATGGTACTTGTTGAGTTGGCATAGATTGTGATTAGGATTTGTCACTCCGATTGTCGGAGAGGTATCTCTGGGCCCTCCCGGTAATGCACATCACTATAAGCCTTGCAAGCAATGTGA
>NW_021272678.1:0-896 GCF_002162155.2 Triticum dicoccoides
GGTGGTCCCGGTACAATACCGATGACCCCGAAACTTGTCCCGATGGCCGAAACAGGACTTCCTATATATAAATCTTTACCTCCGGACCATTCCGGAACTCCTCGTGACGTCCGGGATCTCATCCGGGACTCCGAACAACATTCGGTAACCACATACAAGCTTCCTTTATAACCCTAGCGTCATCGAACCTTAAGTGTGTAGACCCTACGGGTTCGGGAGACATGTAGTCATGACCGAGATGTTCTCCGGTCAATAACCAACAGCGGGATCTGGATACCCATGTTGGCTCCCACATGTTCCACGATGATCTCATCGGATGAACCACGATGTCAAGGACTCAATCAATCCCGTATACAATTCCCTTTGTCTAACGGTATTGTACTTGCCCGAGATTCGATCGTCGGTATACCGATACCTTGTTCAATCTCATTACCGGCAAGTCCCTTTACTCGTTCCGTAACACATCATCCCGTGATCAACCCCTTGGTCACATTGTGCACATTATGATGATGTCCTACCGAGTGGGCCCAGAGATACCTCTCCGTTTACACGGAGTGACAAAATCCCAATCTCGATTCGTGCCAACCCAATAGACACTTTCAGAGATACCCGTAGTGTACCTTTATAGCCACCCAGTTACGTTGTGACGTTTGGCACACCCAAAGCACTCCTACGGTATCCGGGAGTTGCACAATCTCATGGTCTAAGGAAATGATACTTGACATTAGAAAAGCTTTAGCATACGAACTACATGATCTTGTGCTAGGCTTAGGATTGGGTCTTGTCCATCACATCATTCTCCTAATGATGTGATCCCGTTATCAACGACATCCAATGTCCATAGCCAGGAAACCATGACTATCTGTTGATCACAACGAGCTAGTCAACTAGAGGCT
>NW_021272681.1:0-1468 GCF_002162155.2 Triticum dicoccoides
CTTCGTTCAATCTTGTGTTACCATGTGCCTTCTTTTTGCTTGCATCTTCTCTTGCTAAAAGTTTATGGATCCTAATCCTCTTGCTAATCTCTTTAAGAGATCCAATTATGATGAACCTATTGCTAGTGAATTGAGTGCAGTAGATTATCTTTATGAGGTTTTGCCTGAAATTCGTGAATCTAAAAATTGTGATGAAGTACTTTATGAAGCGATTCACGATAGATCTTTGAATAAAAAGCATGATTGCAATGATTTTACTATAAATTCTATTGATGTCAGTTGTGCTAAAAATATGCAAAACCCTAAGCTTGGGGCTGCTAGTTGTTCTATGTCCTCTACTTGTTGCAATGATCATGATTGGGGTGATTCTTCTTATGATCTTGAAAATTTATTTAATCCCCATGATGAATATGAGATTGATAATAGTGTTTGCAATAATATTGAAAGTGGGTTTGGAAGAGTGTCAACTTTAGAACCCAAATATTTGGATAATGTTCAATCTTATGAAGTTTTTGATAAAAGTGGGTTTGGAGAGGTCATGACTTTAGTTAATATTAATCCCACTATTTCGGAAGAGTGTCAACTTCGCGTGCATGTGGATCGTGTTGAGAATATGTTATGTGATAGCTATATTGTTGAATTTTCTTATGATCCTACATGTAATTATTATGAGAGAGGAAAATATGGTTATAGAAATTTTCATGTTACTAAATTACCTCTCGTTATGTTTAGATTGCTATTGTTCCTTTCTGCTTCCTTGCATATGCTAGTTTTTGCTTGCTACGATAATTTGTTTGCCTAAAATATGCCTATGCATAGGAAGTATGTTAGAATTAAGTGTGTTTGTCACATGTTTTATGATGCTCTCTTTGTGCCTCAATTCTTGTCTTTCTTGTGAGCATCATTGAAATCTTAATGCCTAGCTAGGGGCGTTAAACGATAGCGCTTGTTGGGAGGCAACCCAATTTTGTGTTTTTTTGTTTTTTGCTTCTGTTTAGGAATAAATAATCCATATAGCCTCTGTTTGGATGTGGTTTTATGTTTTAATTAGTGTTTGTTCCAAGTAGAACCTATAGGATAACCTACGATGATAGTTGATTTGATTCTGCTGAAAAACAGAAACTTTGCACGCACGAATTTAGTTATGATAAATTACAGGAACGTTCTTTTGCGTTGATTCTTTTTGATGCTGTTCAATAAACAAATTTTCAAGAACTTCCTATTTTGGTAGAATTTTTAGAGTCCAATACATTTGTGTTAGTTACAGATTGCTACAGACTGTTCTGTTTTTGACAGATTCTGTTTTACGTGTGTTGTTTGCTTATTTTGATGAATCCTTGGCCAGTAAAATAGTTTATAAACCATAGAGAAGTTGGAATAAAGTAGGTTTAACACCAAAATAAATAAATAATGAGTTCATTATAGTACCTTGAAGTAGTCTTTTGTTTTCTTTCTCTAACGGAGCTCA
>NW_021272682.1:0-1231 GCF_002162155.2 Triticum dicoccoides
GGCCTGCCTAAACACTCAAGTCTCTAGTCCAGGTTTATCGCCTATTCGGGTTCCATCCATGAGGAGATCCGGCCGGAGTTTCGCTCACAGCCCCAAACGATGTGAACAGGGTTCCGTGACACCAAACGGGCGCCCGGTTTACCCGGCCACGTGCCTACCGCATCACAGCCCACCCCTACGGTCAGCGCTGCGCACGGCCTCCAGCATACTACAAACACCAGAAACTACTTGCAACTCCTGGACAGAGGACAAGGGTGATTAAGAAGCCGAGAGGGTCCATTGGTTTCGGGCCCAATGCGTGGTAGTAGCTGAATCATGGATCACAAACACAGAACTCAGTTCCTAAGGACGGCTTCAATGAGACAACCCACCATGTACTCCTACATGGCCTCTCACCGACACCTTTACCAAATCGTATTCACACACTTAGCTCACACAACGTAGGACATGTTCACACACCTCTGATTCATCCCCGATGAATCAGACCTGACTCAACTCTAAGCAGTAGCAGGCATGACAAACAAGCATGAATGAGTAGGCACAACAGGGCTCAAACAACTCCTACTCATGCTAGTGGGTTTCATCTATTTACTGTGGCAATGACAGGTCATGCAGAGGATAAAGGGGTTCAGCTACCGCAGCAAGTAACAGATGAATCGGTGTTGTCCTAATGCATTAAAAGAGAGCAGGAGCGAGAGAGTGGGATTTTATCGGAATGAACAAGGGGGTTTTGCTTGCCTGGCACTTCTGAAGATAGCATTGAGTCTTCATCAGTGTCAACGATCACATCATCGGTATCACGTCTATCGAGAGGGGACAAATACCGGCAACACAGAAAGGAACACAATCAATGCAATGCACAATATGATGCATGCTCATGACATGGCAAAATGAATGTGTTTTGGGCTAATGCAACTAGCAACAGATTAAATGAAGTTGGTTTGAATACAAGATTCAAATTCAAACTCCATATGTGATTATTCAAATGCCATTTAATTGATTTGTGCTAAACAGCAGCTATAAGTTGTTCTAACATGCATGAAAATGGTACAGATGGATTCCTTGAATTTTTCTGATAATTTTTCATATATAAATTATTTAATTTGGAGTTACGGTTGAATTTCTATGAATTTTAGAAGTTTATACAATTTTCTGGAATTTATAAATCATTTCCTAATTTATTTTAATTCCAGAAAGGAATTATTGCGTCAGCATGACCTCATCCTGACGT
>NW_021272683.1:0-686 GCF_002162155.2 Triticum dicoccoides
CGGCCGGCCTCGCTGCCGCGCGCGCACGCGCGCGCCTCTCTACAGAGAGCGAGATCGTGGAGAGAGAGAGAGAATTTTTTCTTTTTTTTTCTTTTTTTTGTTCTTTTTAATTTTAACTAGTTAATTAGTTTAACAAAAACGGTAAAATAATTTAAAACTTGATAATTAACAAAAAAAACTGTAAAATTTGAAAATTAACAAAAAAACTTATATACGGAGAGGGGGCGGCGAGGGGGGCGGCGATGCGCGCGGTGTTTTTTTTAGGGATCGAGAGGGGGCGGCGAGGGTTATACATGTGTGTTGTCCTCGCCTCCCTCTCCGTGACGCCGTCGTCTGCCGCCCCGTCTCGCGCTCTACCGCGACACCCTCTCCCACCCCTTCCTCGCCCCCTCCTTTTGCCACCGCCCTTTCGCCACCGCCACCGCCACCGCCCCCCTTCTTCACTTAATTAATTTGTTTTTACTACATGTTTTCAGGACTGACATAATGGCGGACGATAGAGCTGACCCGATTATGGACAACTATGATCCGGACGGTGAAGCACATATGTTCGGCATCATAAACGGCGATATTCTATATGTGTCGACCGGACAAGAAGAAGATGATATCTCTTCTTATCTGAACCTTGACGGTGAAGATGAAGGGCGCCGTCAGCAAGATGATGCCGAACAAACGTCGATAAACGA
>NW_021272684.1:0-1458 GCF_002162155.2 Triticum dicoccoides
CTCTCACGTCACTTTTGGCCCAAGAGAAGATAGAGTCCAAGTCTCTCACGTTCTGGATTCAGATTCGGACTGCACAGACACACCTGACTCAAAACGCACACAAGTTTTTCATACGGACTCCGAATTGGGTGATTCTTTTCTTGTTGGAAACTAGATTTCGTGCACTTTCCAACCCAATTGGAATCACCTTCAAATTCGTCCGGAGCGTTGAGTTGTGGACGAAACAATCTGATGCTGCAGCAGAATCCGAGTCAAACTACAAGTCCAAAGGTGTTACATCACCTCCACTTGGGCCCATTGGCCTTGTACGACCTAGATTTAGTTTTAGGCTGCCTTGGGACGTCCTCCCACCTCCTTGGCCGCCACCCCTTGCTCCTATATAAGTAGATCCATCTAGTAGCTTTTTCTTGGGATTTGTTTAGTTAAAAGTTAGCCATTGCAACTTCGTGTACTTCGTTTGTGTCCAACGACCAGACCAAGACCGCTTACGGATCCCCACCATTATCAATACCACATATATATTTGCAATATTCAGATTGCTTTATCATATTCTTGCTCGTTCTTCGATTGCTTGCAGGAATAGACCTTCGTGGTCAGGCTGACCGTGCTTCCGGCATCGTCAGTAACCTCAGGAGATTGGTTTAGCGATTGCTAAGGCGCAACATCGTGCACGTTTGTAGTCGGATCGTCAAAGTCGTCTCCACCAAATCGATAGTTATCATCTCATCGAAAGATCGGGACACCCCCGCCTCTATCAAGTGGTATCAGAGCTACTTAGTATCCTTCATTGATGCTAGTTGTGCTACGACGTGACCTCATTAGTGTTCTAGGCTCGCGTCTCTAGTCCGGTCTAGCCTAGGACCAGCACAGTACCGTCGTTGAGCGTTTATTCAACATTGCATCTTTGAATTGATTATTGCTAATCTTTTGCTACCATATATAGCCAACCCAGCTCCACATATTTCTACACCGTGTATACGTACGCTCCCTAGCAATCGCTTTACTCAATATTCGGAGTTACTTGACACCGCTGGTTGCCGATCATCGCCTGCTGCATGGTAAGAACTTGTAAGACATTGATATTTGCTTTACTGTGAGCGTTTTACCACCACATCCTAGTAGTTATAGGAACATTATTTTTGGGTTTTGTTTCTTGTTCTACTAATCATGACAGGATCCAGAGTCAATTCATGGGCTTTGTCGATCGCGGGAGACGTGCCACCACCTTTGCAAATACCACAACCGTCACGAGAGGTGCACAAACATCCAAATGCACATGATCAGGTTAATGTATCTATACCACCATTTAATGGCCGTTTTAAACCTGCTTTATATATTGAATGGGAGTTCGACATAAAAAATATATTTGCTTCCCATAATTTCGATGAACATAAAAAGGTTAAGGTTGCGGTTGGTTCTTTCACTGGTTATGCTTTGGTTTGGTGGAGTGAATATTGT
>NW_021272685.1:0-1186 GCF_002162155.2 Triticum dicoccoides
ATCATAGAGTAGGCGGCGTCCTGCACAGCCATCTCAATGGTAACCCCGAGTCCATAAGAGCAGTGAAGAGGCTCGGTGGATCCAGGATAAGATGGAAATATCCTGACAGTGCAGAGATACTGGCTTTGATTAAAATCTCGGAATTGCTCTTCGACCGTGTACTCAGGATACCAGCGGTATCCAGCCTCAGTCATTACCCTGACCAACTTAGCAGTATGGCCGGGTACATCTAGGCATCGAGTCAGGCGAACCACTTGATTGAGGTCGCGAGTGGCCATCTGAAAGCACAATCATAATGCAAAGGCATTAGAATTTCTAGCAAAATTTCGGCAGCATAACAGCTGTAAATGCTCAAAAAGGATTTGAGACATTTGACAAAGGATTTCGTACACACTCATCATCATCATATCAAAGTTCTGAAACCATTCTGGCAACATAATGTGGTAGTAGAACTGAAATAGGCTTGTATCCATCAAACTTATAAGGTGCTACTGATTAGTAACACGTGATCCTGATAGAGAGAATAGGTCCTAATTCCTTAACCCCGGTAGAAGAATGGACTGACTCAGATCAGAATGTCATAAGGTATAAGGAGTAAAAGAGCCTTACGTTCCATCCCACAAACAACTCCCCTATATATAACTAAAGAATTTCTAGACTCAACATCGACCAGTTGGCTTGGAGAACCTACAGGCAGTCCGGCTCTGATGCCAACGCTGTCAGGACCCCGACTCGATGTCACATCGATCTAGCTGGTAACACCTCATATCACTTTGCGGCCTCACACACGGTATCCCCACGGGTGTCGTCTTACCTTTTCCCGGGACCGTTTGCGCCTTTTGGCTCACGTATATGATAGTGTCGCTAGCATCCATATGATAAAGAGCCCGGGCTGACATGACTAGTCGTAAACCCAAAGTGGCACAGACTTACAGGGACAGGCATCCATGACCCAGCTTCGAACGTGTCGGTCATCAGCAAGTGGGTCCGGGCTGTAGCACTGGGCTAGCAGGACTCCGGTAAACCGGGCTGTAGCGGGCTAACAGGACTCCGGTACTCAAAGCGTGACATTTCCCCGAAGGGACAGACACCGGAACGAAGAAGGACACATGCCGGCCAGCCTAAGTGTTCCAGAGCAGTAGCAAGCTACCATGGCTCAGCGGTAACACTAGGAGACATTTCCCGG
>NW_021272686.1:0-1083 GCF_002162155.2 Triticum dicoccoides
GAACAACCATTATTCTCAGACTTAAATGAGTAGCCATCTCGTATTAAACGAGATCCAGATACAATGTTCATGCTCAAACTTGGCACTAAATAACAATTATTAAGGTTCAAAACTAATCCCGTAGGTAAATGTAGAGGCAGCGTGCCGACGGCGATCACATCGACTCTGGAACCATTCCCGACGCGCATCGTCACCTCGTCCTTCGCCAGTCTCCGTTTATTCCGCAGCTCCTGCTGTGAGTTACAAATATGAGCAACGGCACCGGTATCAAATACCCAGGAGTTACTACGAGTACTGGTAAGGTACACATCAATCACATGTATATCAAATATACCTTTGGTGTTGCCGGCCTTCTTATCCGCTAAGTATTTGGGGCAGTTCCGCTTCCAGTGACGCTTCCCCTTGCAATAAAAGCACTCAGTCTCAGGCTTGGGTCCATTCTTTGACTTCTTCCCGGTAACTGGCTTACCAGGTGCGGCAACATCTTTGCCGTCCTTCTTGAAGTTCTTCTTACCCTTGCCCTTCTTGAACTTAGTGGTCTTATTGACCATCAACACTTGATGTTCTTTCTTGATTTCAGCCTCTGCTGACTTCAGCATCGAGAACACTTCAGGAATGGTATTTTCCATCCCCTGCATGTTGTAGTTCATCACAAAGCTCTTGTAGCTTGGTGGGAGCGACTGGAGGATTCTGTCAATGACTGCCTCATCTGGGAGGTTAATGTTCAGCTGGGTCATACGGTTGTGCAACCCAGACATCTTCAGGATGTGCTCACTGACAGAACTGTTTTCCTCCATCTTACAACTGTAGAACTTGTCGGAGACATCATATCTCTCGACCCGGGCATGAGCTTGAAAAACTAGTTTCAGCTCTTCGAACATCTCATATGCTCCGTGGTGCTCAAAACGCTTTTGGATCCCCGGTTCTAAGCTGTAAAGCATGCCGCACTGAACGAGGGAGTAATCATCAGCACGAGACTGCCAAGCATTCATAATGTCTTGGTTCTCTGGGACGGGAGCGTCACCTAGCGGTCCTTCTAGGACATATTGTTTCCTGGCAGCTATGAGGATGATCCTCAGGTTC
>NW_021272687.1:0-1267 GCF_002162155.2 Triticum dicoccoides
GTTCGGACTCACTTGATTTTGAATCACTTGAGATATGCAAATCATACCACATAGGCAAGATGACTGAAAAGCCTCGTTTTCAGTAAGATGGAACAAGATAGCAACTTATTGGAAGTAACACATTTTGATGTGTGCAGTCCAATGAGTGCTGAGGCATGCAGTGAATATCGTTATGTTCTTACTTCACAGATGATTTGAGTAGATGTTGAGAATATTTACTTGATGAAACACAAGTCTGAATTATTGAATGGTTCAAATAATTTCAGAGTGAAGTGGAAGATCATTGTGACAAGAGGATAAAATGTCTATGATATGATCATAGAGATGAATATCTGAGTTACGAGTTTTGGCACACAATTAAGACATTGTGGAAATTGTTTCGCAATTAATACCGCCTGGAACACCATAAAGTGATGGTGTGTCCGAACATCATAGTTGCACCCTATTGGATATGGTGCGTACCATGATGTCTCTTATCGTATTACCACTATCGTTCATGGGTTAGGCATTAGAGACGACCACATTCACTTCAAATAGGGCACCACGTAATTCCGATGAGATGACACCGTATGAATTATGGTTTAGAGAAACCTAAGTTGTCGTTTCTTAAAGGTTTGGGGCTGCGACGCTTATGTGAAAAAGTTTCAGGCTGATAAGCTCGAACCCAAAGCGGATAAAATACATCTTCATAGGACACCCAAAACAGTTGGGTATACCTCCTAATTCAGATCCGAAAGCAATATGGATTGTTTCTAGAATCGGGTCCTTTCTCGAGGAAAAATTTCTCTCGAAAGAATTGAGTGGGAGGATGGTGGAGACTTGATGAGGTTATTGAACCGTCTCTTCAACAAGTGTGTAGCAGGGCACAGGAAGTTGTTCCTGTAGCACCTACACCAATTGAAGTAGAAGCTTATGATATTGATCATGAAACTTCGGATCAAGTCACTACCAAACCTCGTGGGATGACAAGGATGCGTACTACTTCAGAGTGGTACGTAATCCTGTCTTGGAAGTCATGTTGCTAGACAACAATGAACCTACGAGCTATGGAGAAGCGATGGTGGGCCCGAATTCCTACAAATGGTTAGAGGCCATAAAATCCGAGAACGGATCCATGGACTTTGGTGGACTTGCCCGATGATCGGCAAGCCATTAAGATAAATGGATCTTTAAGAAGAAGACGGACGTGGATGGTAATGTCACCGTCCATGAAGCTCGACTTGTGGCGAAAAGTTTTTCACAAGTTCAAGGAGTTGACTACGATGAG
>NW_021272688.1:0-1094 GCF_002162155.2 Triticum dicoccoides
TGGAGCCAAACCTTGACCCCGTCAATTCTCCGGTGAACGACGAAGTTGCCATGGATGTTTTCCGACTGGAGTCTCGTGTTGCAGCTGTCGTGGACTATCTCGCAAGGCTGAAGGTCGCCACATCTCGCATCGACTCGACGCTCTGGCCTGAGGAGACACTTCAGAATGACCTTGAGTCGCTGATGGCCCGCTTGAACACGATCCCTGGTCGAGTGCAGGAGTGGAAGAAGTCCTCGGCTCGGTGTGGTGCAGATGTCGCTCTGTGTCTGGCCCGAGTCCACTGCAAAGATGCACGAGAGGAGAAGCTGGCGGCCCTTCGGGTGGCCAATACCAAGAAGCACGACTTCAGGTCCTTTATGGAGACTTTCCTTGCAGCTGCCACTCGGATTGCCGACGGAATTGACCTTGATGAATTTGTTGCACCTTCCAGCCCTTCACAGGAGGGGTAAAAAACTTCTTCTGGCTCGACTCTTTAAATTTGCCTCGGTATGCCGAGTGGAATTGTAACCGACAAACTTTAACAGGCTTGATGCCTGAGCACTTTCGGTTCCTTTAGATATCGATTCGAACTTGAATTTGGCGCTTGAATATGATTGCCTTCGGCTCAAAATGTCTTTTGCAGGTTCAAAGCAAGGTGCCTGTGCTTAGGCGAGCGTTTGGACTGCAGCTAAGCCTCCGAGTGAGAGGGCCGCTCTTCACTCGGTAGGATTTTTGTAACTTAGGCGAGCGCAGGGCTGCAGCTAAGCTCCCGAGTGAGAGGGTTGCTCTCCACTCGGTAAGATTTTTATAACTTAGGCGAGCACGAGGCTGCAGCTAAGCCTCCGAGTGGAAGGCTGGCTTACCACTCGGTAGGATTTTCACAACTTAGGCGAGTGCTTGGACTGCAGCTAAGCCCCCGAGTGAGAGGGTTGCTCTTCACTCGGTAGGATTTTTATAACTTAGGCGAGCGCGAGGTCGCAGCTAAGCCTCCGAGTGGAAGGCTGGCTTACCACTCGGTAGGATTTTGATAAACTTAGGCGAGTCCTTGGACTGCAGCTAAGCCTCCGAGTGAGAGGATCGCTCTACACTCGGTAGGATTTTTATAACTTAGGCGA
>NW_021272689.1:0-1111 GCF_002162155.2 Triticum dicoccoides
CGCGTGTGGGTACCCAACACCGCCCTGCCACCCAGGTTCACACCGAGGCCATCTTTCCAGGCGCCTCGCCCTGTTCAACAGTCTGCTCCAGCCAAGCCCTATGGGGGTCCAACCAACAATGCTCCTCCACGTACCAGTTCCGTGACTTGTTTCAAGTGTGGGGAATCTGGCCACTATATGCGTGAGTGTCCCCAGACCAACCCCAACCAGTCTGCTAAAGCTGTTGGCCGTGGCAAGCCGACAGGGAAAGTGTTCCACGCCAAGCCGGTCACCGCCTCACGTGGCCATGTCAACTGTATCTCTGCCGAAGAAGCTCAAGAGGATCCCAACGTCGTTCTCGGTACGCTTCTTGTTAATTGCCACCCGGCATCTGTTCTTTTCGATACAGGAGCCTCCCATTCATTTATATCTGAAAACTATGCTCGTTTGCATAACACTGCATTCTGTGACATGCCATCCACTATGGAAATTTCTACTCCCGGGTCTAGATGGCAGACCTCTAGGGTAAGTTATGGAAATGAAATCCAAGTCGACAGACTGGTTTTTCTTGCATCGTTGATAGCCCTCAAATTTTCAGATATTAATATCATTTTGGGTATGGACTGGATGTCATCTCATCATGCCAAAATTGATTGCTTCTCTAGGACTGTTCAACTCACTCACCCTTCGGGCAAGAAAGTCAATGTCTTAACCCGATTAGCCAAGCGACAATTATATTCTCTTAACGCCAGCCCTTTGCCAGACCTTGAGGACGTTCCGGTAGTCCGTGACTTCCCGGATGTCTTCCCAGAGGAATTGCCAGGTGTTCCACCTGACAGGGATGTTGAGTTCGTAATAGACCTCATCCCAGGAACCGTTCCGATTGCTAGAAGACCTTATAAGATGGCACCACTAGAACTAGCCGAGCTTAAGAAACAACTCGATGAGTCCTTGAAAAAGGGTTTCATCCGCCCTAGTTCATCTCCGTGGGCTTGCCCCGTCCTATTCGTCAAGAAGAAGGATGGTACGGACCGGATGGTTGTAGATTACCGACCTGTCAATTTGGTCACAATCAAGAACAAATATCCGCTTCCCAGGATCAACGACCTGTATGATCAGCTCGCTGGATCCT
>NW_021272690.1:0-1704 GCF_002162155.2 Triticum dicoccoides
CATCTCATCGAAAGACGGGACACCTTTGCCTCTATCAAGTGGTATCAGATTTCCAGGTTGCTCGGTGAGATTTTACAGTTTTTCGTAGTTTAGATCGAGTCTGTTCTTCATACCTATAGTCCACGAAAAAGCCACAAAAAAAATTAGGGTTAGTTCATCATATCCGAACCAATCTGAGCCTTGCATAATCTTTTTAGGGTTTTGCTTTGTTGAATTTGCGGTTGCATCGTCGTGTCTAGTTGCTGGTCTTAGAGTCTAGTCTTTTAGAGTTTCGAGTTCTGGTCATAAGTTGTCACGCCGCCGCCGCACCATCATCATCGCCCCTGCCATCTACCACCACTGCACCGAATCCGTATCCATATACCACCACCAATCCGTGTCCATATACCACCACCGATCCATATCCATATACTACCACCACTACCACCACCGCTGCCATATACCACCACCATATATCCACCACCAATCTGAGTTCTTTGCTTATTAGGTTTGTTTTCGGGATCCATCTAGATTCCGATTCGTGTTTCCTTGCCGGAGTAGGTTTCGGAAAAAAAAAGAGTCGGGTAGCCACGCTCCGTTTAGGCCCAAAATTTTTCGAAAACGCATTTTTCGAAAAAATTTCTGGCTATCCTATTTTTAGGTGTTTCTGAGTGTTTTGAGACAGGTGCCATTATAGGAAGTTTTTTTTGACCCGTTTCCAGTTTTTGGGTCCGGGCAGTCAAAAAAACAAAAAATTGGTCGAAAAAATTTCGTGCGCATCCTGTCAGTTTGAGCTAAGAAGAGTTTTGAGACACTCGCCATTATAGTGATTTTTCGCAAAAAAAAAGAAAAAAAAGCAGCGCAAAAAAAAAGAGCGCAAAAAAAAAAGAGCGAAAAAAATTCCAGAGTGTGCTTTTCCCTTGTTTACGTGCCGCGCCGTGATTTTGTTAGTGTTCTAGGCTCGCGTCTCTAGCACAGTCTAGCCTAGGACCAGCACAGTACCGTCGTTGAGCGTTTATTCAACTTTGCATCTCTGAATTGATTATTGCTGACCCTTTTTGCTACCATATTATAAGCCTTCCCAGCTCCACATACATCTACGTCGTGCGTTTGACTCTCCCTGGTAATCGCTCTATCCAAGCTTTGAGAGTTTTTGACTACAACGGTTGCCGATCACCGCCTGCTGCTGGGTAAGAACTGGTAAGAATTTCAGATTTGCTTGACGGATTTGTGACACCCACCACCACCACTTGTTCATAGTCTGTAGGATCATATTCTTGTGTGTTTCTATTGCTGCTAACCATGCCAGGATCACAAGCCGACGAGATTGACTGGGAGAATTTATCGAACAAGGAGCTTCATGATAAGTTTCAGCAAATGATGACTGAACAGGTGCAAGATGTGCTGAACAATTTTGAAGAGGCCATGGAGAAGATCACTGGCCTTGAGAAGACGTTCGAAACAAAGCTCGATAACAAGTTTAATGAATTGCTCGCGCGTCTTCCACCACCACCACCCGCTGCACCTAACGCACCTCTCCAACAACAACAACAACGACTACCTCCACGTCGCGAAGCAGACCTCCGCCGAGCAAGCCGTGTTCCTCTTGCATTTGGCCAAACTGTTGGTGCTGCTGTTGATACTTCTGTGGCTCCTGCTGCTGATGCGGAGGAGGATGATTATGTGGGAGATTATGAGGATGAGGTTGATCAAAATCAACACTAC
>NW_021272691.1:0-1566 GCF_002162155.2 Triticum dicoccoides
GACACCTCTTCTCGATCATTTTAAAAAGGGAAACAAATACCAACATGAAAAGTCCCCAAAAACCAATAAACCGTTAAAAGCGTAGGAAAAACATTGGGTGGAACATTCCAAAACTGTGTGAATGTTTCCAAAAGCGCACCAAATAATTTCCGCTTCCTCCTGAATGGGCCATAGCCCGTAATACATCACATGGCTAAAAAGGGATAACAAAAATATTGTAGGGTGAAACCCTAAGAGGGATCTTTTCACACTTGGAGGGTGAAAAGGGATGAACAACAAGAACAAAAAGAGGGATCTTTTCACAATTGTCCTAGTATGCTTATCCTTATGTGTATGCAGTGAAGATGGCTTTTTTGTCTCGCTAAATTAGCTAATTATTACATATGTCTTTTTTAACATGGAAATTGTACTACTAAGTTTCTATGTATATGCCATTTATACTTTAGTCCCATATAGACACTAGTAGAAAAAGGACCTTATGTGAGACACATTAGTCCCGGTTTGATTTTGGCCCGGTACTAATGGTATCATTAGTACCGGTTCGAACGGCTATGCATTAGTGCCGGTTCGTGTTGAACCTTTAGTACCGGTTTGTGCCACGAACCGGTACTAAAGGGGTGGTGGCAGGCTGGCGTCAGGCCGGGGCCCCATGAGCCCCTTTAGTCCCGGTTTGTGGCACAAACCGGTACTAAAGGGCCAACCTTTAGTACCGTTCATGCCACGAACCGGCACTAAAGGGGGTCTAACATATAGTCCCGGTTGGAGACACAAACTGGGACTATAGGGCAATTTTCAAACTTGAAAATATCATAACTAAATCTTCCTAATTCAGAAAAATACATATAATATATCAAAATTTGCATAACAAAATTATCCAATATCAGATTCAGGGGGTGAAAGAGTTCAAATCTAAGGGAAGAAAATCTTTGGAATTCATTGCATATCTTTAATCTTCGGGGATATGTCTATACTCAAATGGTGTACTAAGTACTCACTTATTACATGTCATCCCAGTCTTGGTACTCTTGTGTTTCCTAAACTTGCTTTATCTAGAGTGCTCTTGTGTTATCCAACGATGTTTTATCAAGCTTATCTCTTCCAAAGCCGGCTCAAGACCACAAGGTAAGTATATGCATCATACTCATGTGCATGAGGATCTCTTGCTGCTGCACATATTGTTTGCAAGAAGGATTCATGGACATGAAGGTATACCTATTCTATCTACATCATTTGCTCTGATGCATATAGCCAAGATACATGCAACTCATTGCTTTCTCTGATATGCTTATGCATTCACATGTTCTTACATTCCATCATTACATGATTGCATACATGTAGGGTGAGCCTATGCATGTTACATGTCCTTCCAAAGCTTTACCTATTGCTATTCATATCTTTATGTAAAGCTTTGATATATGTTGTCATCAATTACCAAAAAGGGGGAGATTGCACAAGTGCTCCCTGGGTGATTTTGGTAATCAATGACAACATATCTCTTGTTGGACTAATACTTTTATCAAGTGCATTTCAGATGAGTTCAACAATGGAGTGGCAAGGACAAGAGGA
>NW_021272692.1:0-1288 GCF_002162155.2 Triticum dicoccoides
TGTGATAGAAGGTGTACCCAACAGTTTCCTTTGGGTATCCTATGAAGACACATTTCTCCGATTTGGGTTCGAGCTTATCAGGTTGAAGTTTTTTCACATAAGCATCGCAGCCCCAAACTTTAAGAAACGACAACTTTGGTTTCTTGCCAAACCACAGTTCATAAGGCGTCGTCTCAACGGATTTTGATGGTGCCCTATTTAACGTGAATGCGGCCGTCTCTAAAGCATATCCCCAAAATGATAGCGGTAAATCAGTAAGAGACATCATAGATCGCACCATATCTAGTAAAGTACGATTACGACGTTCGGACACACCATTACGCTGTGGTGTTCCGGGTGGCGTGAGTTGCAAAACTATTCCACAGTTTTTCAAATGTACACCAAACTCGTAACTCAAATATTCTCCTCCACGATCAGATCGTAGAAACTTTATTTTCTTGTTACGATGATTTTCAACTTCACTCTGAAATTCTTTGAACTTTTCAAATATTTCAGACTTATGTTTCATTAAGTAAATATACCCATATCTGCTTAAATCATCTGTGAAGGTGAGAAAATAACGATATCCGCCACGAGCCTCAATATTCATCGGGCCACATACATTGGTATGTATGATTTCCAACAAATCTGTTGCTCTCTCCATAGTACCGGAGAACGGTGTTTTAGTCATCTTGCCCAAGAGGCACGGTTCGCAAGTACCAAGTGATTCATAATCAAGTGGTTCCAAAAGTCCATCGGTATGGAGTTTCTTCATGCGCTTTATATCGATATGACCTAAACGACAGTGCCACAAAAAATTTGCACTTTCATTATCAACTCTGCATCTTTTGGCTTCAACATTATGAATATGTGTATTACTACTATCGAGATTCAATAAAAATAGACCACTCTTCAAGGGTGCATGACCATAAAAGATATTACTCATATAAATAGAACAACCATTATTCTCTGATTTAAATGAATAACCGTCTCGCATTAAACAAGATCCAGATATAATGTTCATGCTCAACGCTGGCACCAAATAACAATTACTTAGGTCTAATATTAATCCCGAAGGTAGATGTAGAGGTAGCGTGCCGACTGCGATCACATCGACTTTGGAACCGTTTTCCACGCGCATCGTCACCTCGTCCTTTGCCAGTGCCCGCTTATTCTGTAGTCCCTGTTTCGAGTTGCAAATATTAGCAACAGAACCAGTATCAAATACCCAGGTGCTACTGCGAGCTCTAGTAAGGTACACATCAATAACATGTATATCACATATACCTTTGTTCACCTTGCCATCCTT
>NW_021272693.1:0-971 GCF_002162155.2 Triticum dicoccoides
CCAATATCATTTTGCTCCTTTTGATCTTCATCTTCGGGGCTCCATGATCATCATCGTCACCGGCACAACACCATGATCTCCATCATCATGATCTCCATCATCGTGTCTTCATGAAGTTGTCACGCCAACGACTACTTCTACTTCTATGACTAACGCGTTTAGCAATAAAGTAAAGTAGTTTACATGGCGTTCTTCAATGACACGCAGGTCATACAATAAATAAAGACAACTCCTATGGCTCCTGCCGGTTGTCATACTCATCGACATGCAAGTCGTGAATCCTATTGCAAGAACATGATCAATCTCATACATCACATATCATTCATCACATTCTTCTTGGCCATATCACATCACATAGCATACCCTGCAAAAACAAGTTAGACGTCCTCTAATTGTTGTTGCATGTTTTACGTGGCTGCTATGGGTTTCTAGCAAGAACGTTTCTTACCTACGCAAGACCACAACGTGATATGCCAATTGCTATTTACCCTTCATAAGGACCCTTTTCATCAAATCTGTTCCGACTAAAGTGGGAGAGACTGGCACCCGCTAGCCACCTTATGCACCAAGTGCATGTCAATCGGTGGAACCTGTCTCACGTAAGAGTACGTGTAAGGTCGGTCCGGGCCGCTTCATCCCACAATACCGTCGAAACAAGATTGGACTAGTAACGGTAAGCATATTGAACAACATCAACGCCCACAACTACTTTGTGTTCTACTCGTGCAAAGAATCTACGCAATAGACCTAGCTCATGATGCCACTGTTGGGGAACGTAGCAGAAATTCAAAATTTTCCTACGTGTCACCAAGATCTATCTATGGAGAGACCAGCAACGAGTAGAAAGAGAGTGCATCTACATACCCTTGTAGATCGCTAAGCGGAAGCGTTCAAGTGAACGGGGTTGATGGAGTCGTACTCATCGTGATTCAAATCACCGATGATCCTAGTGCCGAACGGACGGCACCTCC
>NW_021272694.1:0-934 GCF_002162155.2 Triticum dicoccoides
TGAACTTAATTATCCTGAACATAGTCAAAAGACCTTTTGCAAATTATGTCGTAGTTCACGCTATAGTTCTACTGTTTTAGTTATGTTCCTAGAGAAAATATAGTTGAAAGTTGACAGTAGCGATTATGCGGACACTAGAACGCTTATGTCCTTAATGCACTGCTTAGTGTGCTGAACCCCAAACGTCGTTTGTGGATGTTTCGAACATCGAACATACACGTTTTGATAACTACGTGATAGTTCAGTTAAATGGTTTAAGTAGAGGCACCAAAGACGTTTTCGAAACGTCGCGGAACATATGAGATGTTTCGAGGGCTGAAATTGGGATTTCAGGCTCGTGCCCACGTCAAGAGGTATGAGACCTCCGACAATTTTCTTAGCCTACAAACTAAGGGAGAAAAGCTCAATCGTTGAGCTTGTGCTCAGATTGTCTAAGTGCAACAATCACTTGAATCGAGTGGGAGTTGATCTTCCAAATGAGATAGTGATGTTTCTCCAAAGCCATTGCCACCAAGCTGCTAGAGCTTCGTGATGAACTATAACATATCAGGGATAGATATGATGATCCTTGAAATATTCATGATGTTTGACACCGCGAAAGTAGAAATCAAGAAGGAGCATCAATTGTTGATGGTTGGTGAAACCACTAGTTTCAAGAAGGGCAAGGGAACAAAGGGATACTTCATGAAACGGCAATTCAGCTGCTGCTCAAGTGAAGAAACCCAAGGTTGAACCCAAACCCGAGACTAAGTGCTTCTGTAATAAGGGGAACAACCACTGGAGCAGCATTACCCTAGATACTTGGTAGATGAGAAGGCTGGCAAGGTCGATAGAAGTATATTGGATATACATTATGTTAATGTGTACTTTACTAGTACTCCTAGTAGCACCAGGGTATTGGATACCGGTTCGGTTGCTAAGTGTTAGTAACTCG
>NW_021272695.1:0-948 GCF_002162155.2 Triticum dicoccoides
AATTATCTAGGCATCGAGAACCCCGTTGGTCTGCCCGTCAACAGGCACCTCGGCAGGCTCGCTGGATGGGGTCACCGTGAGGGTCGCCGCGAAATGCATGTCGACTTCGAGGGTCGACTCACCGACTTTGAAAGAGCAAACCTAGTCGCGCTACAACACATAGACGTGGTCGATCCTTGGGTGGTAGAGCACAAAACCTTTATTAAGAAGACGTACAATGACCGAGGCCAACAGAGGACGGACGGAGATATACTCAAAGAGCACAACTCATGTTTCACGCGTTGGTTCAAGCAGAAGCTTCTGTCGTACCCTTTACATGAGGATTCTTCCGCGGAAGAACAACTCATATTCGCCTTGTCACAGGGCGCCGAGCACAACCTGATGACCTATGAGGCGTACGATATCAACGGCTACACATTCTACACAGAGGCCAAGGACATGAAGAGCGATGGTTATCAGAACTCCGGGGTAACGATGGAATCCTACACCGGTAACTACAAGGACAGATACTACGGAAGGATCGAGGAGATCTGGGAGCTGAGCTACGCTGGAGAGAAGGTCCCGATGTTCCGTGTCAGATGGGCCAAGAACGTCATAAAAGAAGACCGGTATTTCACCACCATGGTTATACCCGAAGCCAAATCCAAGACCGCGGGCGCAAACGTCACCGCGAAAAATGAGCCATGGGTACTGGCTTCCCAAGTGGACCAATGCTTCTTCATTACCGACCCGCCAAAGCCCAGTCGTGTTGTCGTGAGGAGAGGCAAAAGGAAGATCATCGGAATGGATGGAGTAGCCAATGAGCAAGACTTCGACAAGTACGGCGACCCGAGGATCGAACATGACGACGATGATGAAGTAGCAGCATACACCACAAGAAGAAGCAGGACCACCCTACCTAAAGGACGTCCGTTCCACAGAAGAACTCCATTTGCGAAAAAGAAGGGC
>NW_021272696.1:0-983 GCF_002162155.2 Triticum dicoccoides
CCTGGGGGGTAGCAATGCCACCGGAGCGTCGTACCGGGCCCTCATACATGCGGGGTGGTGTTGTGGCATGTCCGAAGAGGCGGCACACGTCTCCGGGTTGTGGCCCCCCTCACGGACGGCAATGAAACGGTAGTAGACGTTCTGCGGTAACGCTGCAGCGTGAATATTATTAAATACTTGGAGCGCGATAAAATCATGAGTTTTTTACACAACGTGGGCACATGTGCTATAGGACTGATGGTAATTTTTCATAATTTTTTGTGATGGAGAAGTATCTGAACACTTCCCTCTACGCGGATTGCTCTTCGCACGTCTACGACTGTGGCCAGCGGCCTCCGGGGGCTAGCATACCGTCAAATCTTGCGTAGGCGGCCTCTCACAAATCTGGAAGTGTTGAGGCGGTTGCAAACGCCCAGCACGAGTCTCCGGTGCGTGCCCCCCCCCCACGGACGCCGCCGCCGCCGGCACCTGGAGGGGGGAAACGGACGCGTCGGGTCTACACGGAGTGGATGTAGCTGTGGGCCTGGCCCGGATGTTGCTACAAAGTGTTCCTCTGGGCCGACCTAACACAACCGGGTGGAGAGGTCCACTGGTCAAAGCCCGTCCGTGCAAAGTCAAAGGGCTAGATCCCGTGGTCAAACGCTACAGGGTTAGGAGGGACGGGGGCCCTGGGGGGTAGCAATGCCACCGGAGCGTCGTACCGGGCCCTCATACATGCGGGGTGGTGTTGTGGCATGTCCGAAGAGGCGGCACGCGTCTCCGGGTTGTGGCCCCCCTCACGGACGGCAATGAAACGGTAGTAGACGTTCTGCGGTAACCATGTAGCATGAATATTATTAAATACTTGGAGCGCGATAAAATCATGAGTTTTTTACACAACGTGGGCACATGTGCTATAGGACTGATGGTAATTTTTCATAATTTTTTGTGATGGAGAAGTATCTGAACACTTCCCTCTACGCGGATTGCTCTTCGCACGTCTA
>NW_021272697.1:0-1401 GCF_002162155.2 Triticum dicoccoides
TTACGTTGATGCAAGCTTTGACACTGATCCGGACGATTCTAAATCGCAAACCGGATACGTGTTTACATTAAACGGTGGGGCTGTAAGTTGGTGTAGTTCTAAACAAAGCGTTGTAGCGGGATCTACATGTGAAGCGGAGTACATAGCTGCTTCGGAAGCAGCAAATAAAGGAGTCTGGATGAAGGAGTTCATATCCGATCTAGGTGTCATACCTAGTGCATCGGGTCCAATGAAAATCTTTTGTGACAATACTGGTGCAATTGCCTTGGCAAAGGAATCCAGATTTCACAAGAGAACCAAGCACATCAAGAGACGCTTCAATTCCATCCGGGATCTAGTCCAGGTGGGAGACATAGAGATTTGCAAGATACATACGGATCTGAATGTTGCAGACCCGTTGACTAAGCCTCTTCCACGAGCAAAACATGATCAGCACCAAGGCTCCATGGGTGTGAGAATCATTACTGTGTAATCTAGATTATTGGCTCTAGTGCAAGTGGGAGACTGAAGGAAATATGCCCTAGAGGCAATAATAAAGTTATTATTTATTTCCTTATATCATGATAAATGTTTATTATTCATGCTAAAATTGTATTAATCGGAAACATAATACATGTGTGAATACATAGACAAACAAAGTGTCACTAGTATGCCTCTACTTGACTAGCTCGTTAATCAAAGATGGTTATGTTTCCTAACCATGAACAATGAGTTGTTATTTGGTTAACGGGATCACATAATTAAGTGAATGATCAGATTGACATGACCCATTCCATTAGCTTAGGACCCGATCGTTTAGTATGTTGCTATTGCTTTCTTCATGACTTATACATGTCCCTATAACTATGAGATTATGCAACTCCCGTTTACCGGAGGAACACTTTGGGTGCTACCAAACGTCACAACGTAACTGGGTGATTATAAAGGAGTACTACAGGTGTCTCCAAAGGTACAAGTTGGGTTGGCGTATTTCGAGATTAGGTTTTGTCACTCTGATTGTCGGAGAGGTATCTCTGGGCCCTCTCGGTAATGCACATCACTTAAGCCTTGCAATCATTGCAACTAATGAGTTAGTTGCTGGATGATGTATTACAGAATTAGTAAAGAGACTTGCCGGCAACGAGATTGAACTAGGTATTGGAATACCGACGATCGAATCTCGGGCAAGTAACATACCGATGACAAAGGGAACGACGTATGTTGTTATGCGGTCTGACCGATAAAGATCTTCGTAGAATATGTAGGAGCCAATATGGGCATCCAGGTACCGCTATTGGTTATTGACCGGAGACGTGTCTCGGTCATGTCTACATTGTTCTCGAACCCGTAGGGTCCGCACGCTTAAGGTTATGATGACAGTTATATCATGAGTTTATGCATTTTGATGTACCGAAGGTTGTT
>NW_021272698.1:0-1616 GCF_002162155.2 Triticum dicoccoides
GGTTGGAAAGTGCACGAAATCTAGTTTCCAACAAAAAAAGAATCACCCAATTCGGAGTCCGTATGAAAAACTTGTGTGCGTTTTGAGTCAGGTGTGTCTGTGCAGTCCGAATCTGAATCCAGAACGTGAGAGACTTGGACTCTATCTTCTCTTGGGCCAAAAGTGACGTGAGAGAACTTTTTGGACAGCAAATAAACATCTCTTTCTTCCTTATCTTCATATGTGGATTGTACAAATGTCCCATACACCTGCAATTAGACAAAACACAAAAGTGTGTGAAGTATTTTTGTTCTGGATAACATAAATAGATTATTGAATAGTTTGCACTAGAAATCACCTGACAAATATGCATATATGCAATATTTTTGGTCATATCCAAGGTAGTCATGTCCTCATCAAAATTGATGGATGGGTGGTGGACAGCGGAAGAGATAATGATGTAGCGGTGGCGTGACTAATGTGAACAGAACTCGAAACTCTAAACGAACTAGACACTAAGACCAGCAACTCGACACGACGATGCAACCGATAATTCAACTATGCAAGCAATGAAAAGAAAATTGCAAAGGCTCAGACTGGCTTGGACCAAGGATGAATAGATCTAACTCTTTTTTTGGCTTTTTCTTGGACAATAGGTAAGAAAATAAATCTAATCTAGGAAAACTGGAAATTCTCACCGAGCAACTTGAAAACTGATACCACTTGATAGAGGCGGGGGTGTCCCGATCTTTCGATGAGATGATAATTATCGATTTGGTGAAGACGACTTTGACGATCCGACTATAAACGTGCACGACGTTGCGCCTTAGCAATCGCTAAACCAATCTCCTGAGGTTACTGACGATGCCGGAAGCACGGTCAGCCTGACCACGAAGGTCTATTCCTGCAAACAATCGAAGAACGAGCAAGAATATGATAAAGCAATCTGAATATTGCAAATATATATGAGGTATTGATAATAGTGGGGATCCGTAAGCGGTCTTGGTCTGGTCGTTGGACACAAACGAAGTACACGAAGTTGCAATGGCTAACTTTTAACTAAACAAATCCCAAGGAAAAGCTACTAGATGGATCTACTTATATAGGAGCAAGGGGTGGCGGCCAAGGAGGTGGGAGGACGTCCCTAGGCAGCCTAAAACTAAATCTAGGTCGTACAAGGCTCATGGGCCCAAGTGGAGGTGATGTAACACCTTTGGACTTGTAGTTTGACTCGGATTCTGCTGCAGCATCAGATTGTTTCGTCCACAACTCAACGCTCCGGACGAATTTGAAGGTGATTCCAATTGGGTTGGAAAGTGCACGAAATCTAGTTTCCAACAAAAAAAGAATCACCCAATTCGGAGTCCGTATGAAAAACTTGTGTGCGTTTTGAGTCAGGTATGTCTGTGCAGTCCGAATCTGAATCTAGAACGTGAGAGACTTGGACTCTATCTTCTCTTGGGCCAAAAGTGACGTGAGAGAACTTTTTGGACAGCAAATAAACATCTCTTTCTTCCTTATCTTCATATGTGGATTGTACAAATGTCCCATACACCTGCAATTAGACAAAACACAAAAGTGTGTGAAGTATTTTTGTTCTGGATAACATAAATAGATTATTGAATAGTTTGCACTAG
>NW_021272699.1:0-1041 GCF_002162155.2 Triticum dicoccoides
GCGCGGTGCGGTGGGATGTTTAGTCCCACCTCGCTAGCCGAGAGGCTTCGACAGTGGTTTATAAGCGCGGCTGCGCTCACCACTTCGAGCTCCTCTCAAATGCAGGCTTACGGGCCTATTCTGTCACGATGTGCCTGTGGGCCTACTGGGCCTTCTGCGGGCCTGAATCCTGGCCCTTTAATGGGTTTCTAGTCGTATTCAGGCCGTGGTGGCCCAGTAGGTGGCATATTTTCTTTTTTTCTTCCTTTTTTCCTTTTTTCTTTTTTCTTCTGTTTTTTTCTTCTGTTTTTTTTATGTTTTTCTTCTGTTTGTTTTTTTCTTCTGTTTTTCCTTTTTTCTTCTGTTTTTTTCTTCTGTTTTTTTCTTCCTTTTTCCTTCTTTCTTCTTCTTCCTTTTTCCTTTTAAAATCAGAAAAATAAAACTAATTCATTTTAAAATCTTAAAAATACAATTATATATCAAAAAAATTAGAAAAATAAAACTAATTCATTTTAAAACCCCTTGAAGGTTTGACAAAAGGTTTGATACAATAAATTATTACACATCATTTCTTCCCTTGTGTCCCTGCTTGCTTACGATTGTGCCATATCCATGGAGCATCCTCATCATTTAACTTAATGCTTGGGTCGGTGTTCACTTTGAAGGGCGGAATTTCAGCAAACATATTATAATCTTCTGACATGTCTGTCTTGTCCTCCACTCCCACGATGTTTCTTTTCCCTGAAAGAACAATGTGGCGCTTTGGATCATCGCATGATGCACTGATCGTTTTCTTATCTTTCCGTTTCCTCGGTTTGCTACTCATGTCCTTCACATAGAAAACCTGAGCGACATCTTTCGCTAGGACGAATGGTTCGTCAAGGTAACCAAGATTGTTGAAATCCACCATTGTCATTCCGTATTGCTGGTCCACCTTTACCCCACCTCCTGTTAGCTTGAACCATTTGCACCGGAACAAAGGGACCTTAAAGGAGGGTCCATAGTCAAGTTCCCATATCTCCTCTATGTAACCATAATATGTGACCTTTTGCCCATTCTCGG
>NW_021272700.1:0-11736 GCF_002162155.2 Triticum dicoccoides
CGAGCAGTTTGAGTACTTGTGGGTCCGACACGGACTCCGAATGACAAAATTATGACCGTTTTAGTGAACATCTCTCCATTCTATGGCCGTCCTTGAAAGTACTTCATTTTCTCGTACGCTTTTTGCCTGATTGCCCCAAAATTTCTTGTCCTCTATAGAGGAGATATCGTTTCCACATATATATTGACCGATGCAGGAATGCCTTTTTTTCTTGGCTTTCACGCGCGTGAGTTACAGCATGCCATCCGGTGAAAACAAGGAGAATAAGGCATATAGCCACTGGATTTTCTTCAATTTAGGGCCAAATGAGATTGCCCGGATCATAGTGCATCTGCAGAAAGGTACGTTTGTCCCTACCAGGGGGGCTAATGTCTATAAGCAACATAATCTCTCGAATTTCCTTCAAAAGGAAGTGCCAATGGGTTCAGAAACTTGTCTAAAAAACAGGAATGATGTTCTTTGACTTTCAGGGCCAAAAAGTTCTGCTTAAGGACGTATTTGAGGGCACTCTGGGACTCCTCGCGCAAGCGGGGAGTATTTTCTGGATTCGCGCCCTCGCCGCGAGCAGTTTGAGTACTTGTGGGTTCGACACGGACTCCGAATGACAAAATTATGACCGTTTTAGTGAACATCTCTCCATTCTATGGTAGTCCTTGGAAGTACTTCATTTTCTCGTGCGCTTTTTGCCTGATTGCCCCCAAAATTTCTTGTCCTCTATAGAGGAGATATCGTTTCCACATATATATTGACCGATGCCAGCAATGCCCTTTTCTTGTTGGCTTTCACGCGCGTGAGTTACAGCATGCCATCTGGCCAAAACAAGGAGAATAAGGCATATAGCCGCTGGATTTTCTTCAATTTACGGCCAAATGAGATTGCCCCAATCATAGAGCATCTGCAGTAAGGTACGTTTGTCCCTACCAGGGGGCTAATGTCTATAAGCAATACAATCTCTCGAATTTCCTTCAAAAGGAAGTGCCAATGGGTTTAGAAACTTGTCTGAAAAACAGCGACGAATGATGTTCTTTGACTTTCAGGGCCAAAAAGTCCTACTTAAGGTTGTATTTGAGGGCACTCCGGGCCTCCTGGCGCAAGCGGGGAGTATTTTTTGGATTCGCGTGCTAGCCGCGAGCAGTTTGAGTACTTGTGGGTCCGACACGGACTCCGAATGACAAAATTATGACCGTTTTAGTGAACATCTCTCCATTCTATGGCCGTCCTTGAAAGTACTTCATTTTCTCGTACGCTTTTTGCCTGATTGCCCCAAAATTTCTTGTCCTCTATAGAGGAGATATCGTTTCCACATATATATTGACCGATGCAGGAATGCCTTTTTTTCTTGGCTTTCACGCGCGTGAGTTACAGCATGCCATCCGGTGAAAACAAGGAGAATAAGGTATATAGCCACTGGATTTTCTTCAATTTAGGGCCAAATGAGATTGCCCGGATCATAGTGCATCTGCAGAAAGGTACGTTTGTCCCTACCAGGGGGGCTAATGTCTATAAGCAACATAATCTCTCGAATTTCCTTCAAAAGGAAGTGCCAATGGGTTCAGAAACTTGTCTGAAAAACAGCGACGAATGATGTTCTTTGACTTTCAGGGCCAAAAAGTCCTGCTTAAGGCCGTATTTGAGGGCACTCCGGGCCTCCTAGCGCAAGCGGGGAGCATTTTGTTGATTCGCGCGCTCGCCGCGAGCAGTTTGAGTACTTGTGGGTCCGACACGGACTCCGAATGACAAAGTTATGACCGTTTTAGTGAACATCTCTCCATTCTATGGCAGTCCTTGAAAGTACTTCATTTTCTCGTGCGCTTTTTGCCTGATTGCCCAAAATTTCTTGTCCTCTATAGAGGAGATATCGTTTCCACATATATATTGACCGATGCCAGGAATGCCCTTTTGTTCTTGGCTTTCACGCGCATGAGTTACAGCATGCCATCCGGTGAAAACAAGGAGAATAAGGCATATAGCCGCTGGATTTTCTTCAATTTACGGCCAAATGAGATTGCCCGGATCATAGAGCATCTGCAGTAAGGTACGTTTGTCCCTACCAGGGGGGCTAATGTCTGTAAGCAATATAATCTCTCGAATTTCCTTCAAAAGGAAGTGCCAATGGGTTTAGAAACTTGTCTGAAAAACAGCGACTAATGATGTTCTTTGACTTTCAGGACCAAAAAGTCCTACTTAAGGTCATATTTGAGGGCACTCCGGGCCTCCTGGCTCAAGCGGGGAGTATTTTTTGGATTCGCGTGCTAGCCGCGAGCAGTTTCAGTACTTGTGGGTCGGACACGGACTCCGAATGACAAAATTATGACCGTTTTAGTGAACATCTCTCCATTCTATGGCAGTCCTTGAAAGTACTTCATTTTCTCGTACGCTTTTTGCCTGATTGCCCCAAAATTTCTTGTCCTCTATAGAGGAGATATCGTTTCCACATATATATTGACCGATGCCAGCAATGCCCTTTTGTTGTTGGCTTTCACGCGCGTGAGTTACAGCATGCCATCTGGCCAAAACAAGGAGAATATGGCATATAGCCGCTGGATTTTCTTCAATTTACGGCCAAATGAGATTGGCCCAATCATAGAGCATCTGCAGTAAGGTACGTTTGTCCCTACCAGGGGGCTAATGTCTATAAGCAATACAATCTCTTGAATTTCCTTCAAAAGGAAGTGCCAATGGGTTTAGAAACTTGTCTGAAAAACAACGACGAATGATGTTCTTCGACTTTCAGGGCCAAAAAGTCCTACTTAAGGTTGTATTTGAGGGCACTCCGGGCCTCCTGGCGCAAGCGGGGAGTATTTTTTGGATTCGTGCGCTAGCCGCGAGCAGTTTGAGTACTTGTGGGTCCGACACGGACTCCGAATGACAAAATTATGACCGTTTTAGTGAACATCTCTCCATTCTATGGCAGTCCTTGAAAGTACTTCATTTTCTCGTACGCTTTTTGCCTGATTGCCCCAAAATTTCTTGTCCTCTATAGAGGAGATATCGTTTCCACATATATATTGACCGATGCAGGAATGCCTTTTTTTTCTTGGCTTTCACGCGCGTGAGTTACAGCATGCCATCCGGTGAAAACAAGGAGAATAAGGCATATAGCCGCTGGATTTTCTTCAATTTAGGGCCAAATGAGATTGCCCGGATCATAGTGCATCTGCAGAAAGGTACATTTGTCCCTACCAGGGGGGCTAATGTCTATAAGCAACATAATCTCTCGAATTTCCTTCAAAAGGAAGTGCCAATGGGTTCAGAAACTTGTCTGAAAAAAAGCGACGAATGATGTTCTTTGACTTTCAGGGCCAAAAAGTCCTGCTTAAGGACGTATTTGAGGGCACTCTGGGCCTCCTCGCGCAAGCGAGGAGTATTTTCTGGATTCGCGCCCTCGGCGCGAGCAGTTTGAGTACTTGTGGGTTCGACACGGACTCCGAATGACAAAATTATGACCGTTTTAGTGAATATCTCTCCATTCTATGGTAGTCCTTGGAAGTACTTCATTTTCTCGTGCGCTTTTTGCCTGATTGCCCCCAAAATTTCTTGTCCTCTATAGAGGAGATATCGTTTCCACATATATATTGACCGATGCCAGCAATGCCCTTTTGTTGTTGGCTTTCACGCGCGTGAGTTACAGCATGCCATCTGGCCAAAACAAGGAGAATAAGGCATATAGCCGCTGGATTTTCTTCAATTTACGGCCAAATGAGATTGCCCCAATCATAGAGCATCTGCAGTAAGGTACGTTTGTCCCTACCAGGGGGCTAATGTCTATAAGCAATACAATCTCTCGAATTTCCTTCAAAAGGAAGTGCCAATGGGTTTAGAAACTTGTCTGAAAAACAGCGACGAATGATGTTCTTTGACTTTCAGGGCCAAAAAGTCCTACTTAAGGTTGTATTTGAGGGCACTCCGGGCCTCCTGGCGCAAGCGGGGAGTATTTTTTGGATTCGCGTGCTAGCCCGAGCAGTTTGAGTACTTGTGGGTCCGACACGGACTCCGAATGACAAAATTATGACCGTTTTAGTGAACATCTCTCCATTCTATGGCCGTCCTTGAAAGTACTTCATTTTCTCGTACGCTTTTTGCCTGATTGCCCCAAAATTTCTTGTCCTCTATAGAGGAGATATCGTTTCCACATATATATTGACCGATGCAGGAATGCCTTTTTTTCTTGGCTTTCACGCGCGTGAGTTACAGCATGCCATCCGGTGAAAACAAGGAGAATAAGGCATATAGCCACTGGATTTTCTTCAATTTAGGGCCAAATGAGATTGCCCGGATCATAGTGCATCTGCAGAAAGGTACGTTTGTCCCTACCAGGGGGGCTAATGTCTATAAGCAACATAATCTCTCGAATTTCCTTCAAAAGGAAGTGCCAATGGGTTCAGAAACTTGTCTGAAAAACAGCGACGAATGATGTTCTTTGACTTTCAGGGCCAAAAAGTCCTGCTTAAGGCCGTATTTGAGGGCACTCCGGGCCTCCTGGCGCAAGCGGGGAGCATTTTGTTGATTCGCGCGCTCGCCGTGAGCAGTTTGAGTACTTGTGGGTCCGACACGGACTCCGAATGACAAAGTTATGACCGTTTTAGTGAACATCTCTCCATTCTATGGCAGTCCTTGAAAGTACTTCATATTCTTGTGCGCTTTTTGCCTGATTGCCCCAAAATTTCTTGTCCTCTATAGAGGAGATATCGTTTCCACATATATATTGACCGATGCCAGGAATGCCCTTTTGTTCTTGGCTTTCACGCGCATGAGTTACAGCATGCCATCCGGTGAAAACAAGGAGAATAAGGCATATAGCCGCTGGATTTTCTTCAATTTACGGCCAAATGAGATTGCCCGGATCATAGAGCATCTGCAGTAAGGTACGTTTGTCCCTACCAGGGGGGCTAATGTCTGTAAGCAATATAATCTCTCGAATTTCCTTCAAAAGGAAGTGCCAATGGGTTTAGAAACTTGTCTGAAAAACAGCGGCTAATGATGTTCTTTGACTTTCAGGACCAAAAAGTCCTACTTAAGGTCATATTTGAGGGCACTCCGGGCCTCCTGGCGCAAGCGGGGAGTATTTTTTGGATTCGCGTGCTAGCCGCGAGCAGTTTCAGTACTTGTGGGTCGGACACGGACTCCGAATGACAAAATTATGACCGTTTTAGTGAACATCTCTCCATTCTATGGCAGTCCTTGAAAGTACTTCATTTTCTCGTACGCTTTTTGCCTGATTGCCCCAAAATTTCTTGTCCTCTATAGAGGAGATATCGTTTCCACATATATATTGACCGATGCCAGCAATGCCCTTTTGTTGTTGGCTTTCACGCGCGTGAGTTACAGCATGCCATCTGGCCAAAACAAGGAGAATATGGCATATAGCCGCTGGATTTTCTTCAATTTACGGCCAAATGAGATTGGCCCAATCATAGAGCATCTGCAGTAAGGTACGTTTGTCCCTACCAGGGGGCTAATGTCTATAAGCAATACAATCTCTCGAATTTCCTTCAAAAGGAAGTGCCAATGGGTTTAGAAACTTGTCTGAAAAACAGCGACGAATGATGTTCTTTGACTTTCAGGGCCAAAAAGTCCTACTTAAGGTTGTATTTGAGGGCACTCCGGGCCTCCTGGCGCAAGCGGGGAGTATTTTTTGGATTCGCGCGCTAGCCGCGAGCAGTTTGAGTACTTGTGGGTCCGACACGAACTCCGAATGACAAAATTATGACCGTTTTAGTGAACATCTCTCCATTCTATGGCAGTCCTTGAAAGTACTTCATTTTCTCGTACGCTTTTTGCCTGATTGCCCCAAAATTTCTTGTCCTCTATAGAGGAGATATCGTTTCCGCATATATATTGACCGATGCAGGAATGCCTTTTTTTTCTTGGCTTTCACGCGCGTGAGTTACAGCATGCCATCCGGTGAAAACAAGGAGAATAAGGCATATAGCCGCTGGATTTTCTTCAATTTAGGGCCAAATGAGATTGCCCGGATCATAGTGCATCTGCAGAAAGGTACGTTTGTCCCTACCAGGGGGGCTAATGTCTATAAGCAACATAATCTCTCGAATTTCCTTCAAAAGGAAGTGCCAATGGGTTCAGAAACTTGTCTGAAAAACAGCGACGAATGATGTTCTTTGACTTTCAGGGCCAAAAAGTCGTGCTTAAGGCCGTATTTGAGGGCATTTCGGGCCTCCTGGCGCAAGCGGGGAGCATTTTTTTGATTCGCGTGCTCGCCGCGAGCAGTTTGCGTACTTGTAGGTCCGACACGGACTCCGAATGACAAAATTATGACCGTTTTAGTGAACATCTCTCCATTCTATGGCAGTACTTGAAAGTACTTCATTTTCTCGTGCGCTTTTTGCCTGATTGCCCCAAAATTTCATGACTCTATAGATGAGATATCGTTTCCACATATATATTGACCGAAGCCAGGAATGTCCTTTTGTTCTTGGCTTTCACGCGCGTGAGTTACAGCATGCCATCCGGCGAAAACTAGGAGAATAAGGCATATAGCCGCTGGATTTTCTTCAATTTACGACCAAATGAGATTGCCCCCAACAGAGAGCATCTGCAGTAAGATACGTTTGTCCGTACCAGGGGGCCTAATGTCTATAAGCAACATAATCTCTCGAATTTCCTTCAAAAGGAAGTGCCAATGGGATCAGAAACTTGTCTGAAAAACAGCGACGAATGATGTTCTTTGACTTCCAGGGCCAAAAAGTCCTGCTTAAGGCCGTATTTGAGGGCACTACGGGCCTCCTGGCGCAAGCGGGGAGCATTTTTTTGATTCGCGCGCTCGCCGCGAGCAGTTTGAGTACTTGTGGGTCCGACACGGACTCCGAATGACAAAGTTATGACCGTTTTAGTGAACATCTCTCCATTCTATGGCAGTCCTTGAAAGTACTTCATTTTCTCGTGCGCTTTTTGCCTGATTGCCCCAAAACTTCTTGTCCTCTTTAGAGGAGATATCGTTTCCACATATATATTGACCGATGCCAGGAATGCCCTTTTGTTCTTGGCGTTTACGCGCATGAGTTACAGCATGCCATCCGGTGAAAACAAGGAGAATAAGGCATATAGCCGCTGGATTTTCTTCAATTTACGGCCAAATGAGATTGCCCGAATCATAGAGCATCTGCAGAAAGGTACGTTTGTCCCTACCAGGGGGGCTAATGTCTATAAGCAACATAATCTCTCGAATTTCCTTCAAAAGGAAGTGCCAATGGGTTCAGAAACTTGTCTAAAAACAACGACGAATGATGTTCTTTGACTTTCAGGGCCAAAAAGTCCTGCTTAAGGCCGTATTTGAGGGCACTCCAGGCCTCCTGGCGCAAGCAGGGAGTATTTTCTAGATTCGCGCGCTCGCCGCGAGCTGTTTGAGTACTTGTGGGTCCGACATGCACTCCGAATGAAAAAATTATGACCGTTTTAGTGAACATCTCTCCATTCTATGGCAGTCCTTGAAAGTACTTCATTTTCTCGTGCGCTTTTTGCCTGATTGCCCCAAATTTCTTGTCCTTTATAGAGGAGATATCGTTTCCACATATATATTGACCAATGCCAGGAATGCCCTTTTGTTCTTGGCTTTCAGACGCGTGAGTTACAGCATGCCATCCGGCGAAAACAAGGAGAATAAGGCATATATGCGCTGGATTTTCTTCAATTTACGGCCTGATGAGGACATGACTACCTTGGATATGACCAAAAATATTACATATATGCATATTTGTCAGGTGATTTCTAGTGCAAACTATTCAATAATCTATTTATGTTATCCAGAACAAAAATACTTCACACACTTTTGTGTTTTGTCTAATTGCAGGTGTATGGGACATTTATACAATCCACATATGAAGATAAGGAAGAAAGAGATGTTTATTTGCTGTCCAAAAAGTTCTCTCACGTCACTTTTGGCCCAAGAGAAGATAGAGTCCAAGTCTCTCACGTTCTGGATTCAGATTCGGACTGCACAGACATACCTGACTCAAAACGCACACAAGTTTTTCATACGGACTCCGAATTGGGTGATTCTTTTTTTGTTGGAAACTAGATTTCGTGCACTTTCCAACCCAATTGGAATCACCTTCAAATTCGTCCGGAGCGTTGAGTTGTGGATGAAACATTCTGATGCTGCAGCAGAATCCAAGTCAAACAACAAGTCCAAAGGTGTTGCAGCACCTCCACTTGGGCCCATTGGCCTTGTACGACCTAGGGTTCGTTTTAGGCTGCCTTGGGACGTCCTCCCACCTCCTAGGCCGTCACCCCTTGCTCCTATATAAGTAGATCCATCTAGTAGCTTTTCCCTTGGGATTTGTTTAGTTAAAAGTTAGCCATTGCAACTTCGTGTACTTTGTTTGTGTCCAACGACCAGACCAAGACCGCTTACGGATCCCCACCTTTATCAATACTTCATCTATATTCGCAATATTCAGATTGCTTTATCATATTCTTGCTTGTTCTTCGATTGCTTGCAGGAATAGACCTTCGTGGTCAGGTTGATTGTGCTTCGGCGTGGTCAATAACCTCTCGGAGTTGGTTTAGCGATTGCTAAGGCGCAACGTCGTGCACGTTTGTAGTCGGATTGTCAAAGTCATCTTCACCAAATTGATAGTTATCATCTCATCGAAAGATCGGGACACCCCGCGTCTATCGAGTGGTATCAGTTTTCAGGTTGCTCGGTGAGAATTTCCAGTTTTTCCTAGATTAGATTTATTTTCTTACCTATTGTCCAAGAAAAAGCCACAAAACAAAAGTTAGATCTATTCATCCTTTGTCCTAGCCAGACTGAGCCTTTGCAATTTTCTTTTCATTGTTTGCATTATTGAATTATCGGTTGCATCGCCGTGTCGAGTTGCTGGTCTTAGTGTCTAGTTCCTTTAGAGTTTCGAGTTCTGTTCACATTAGTCACGCAGCCGCTGCATCATTATCCTATCCGCTATCCACCATCCCATCCACCAATTTCCACCACGTGCTATGCATTGTTTATTGTCATAATCATAGTTGAGGTCACTCACATCTTCGCCAGATCGAATCTGCATCTTATCTAGTTTGTCTTGGAAAGAGGGAGAAAAAGAAGATAAAGAAAAAAAGAGAGAAAAAAGGAAAGAAAAAAAAAGAAAAAGAGGGAGAAGAAAAAGAAAAAAAGCGTGAGAAAAAAAAGAGAGAAGAAAAAAATTGGATCTATCTAGAATCAATCTCGTACCTGAATTCAGATTGGAATCTGTTTTGCGCACTGTTCAGTAAAACAGGTGTATCTTCCTCATACGAAGTCCGTTTTGGCTCCGTGAGTACTCATATTGAAGATAGCGACGAACCGCATCTAAATAGTTGAAGAAGCTAGTTCAATATTTGACACCTGAGAATCGGCTTCTAAATAGGTCTTTTTACCCTCCGAAGTTCGTGAACACAGCTTGTTCCAATTTTTCAGGCCAGTTCTAGAATTCTTTGACTCCTCATATCAACTCGGAATTGAGTGATTCTTTTTGCATTGGAAAGCTTGAGTTAGTAGCATTCTTTGAAAGAATTTATCAGAAAATTGTCTCAAACTTTTCAAGAGGAAAGTTGGAGAGAGAGTTGTTGTATATCCTGCTTGGCAGTTGTTTTTCATCATTATCTTCACTGCCGTTGTAATCTTCACTTATATCTTGCTGTCAAAAGCTACTTAGTATCCTTCATTGATGCTAGTTGTGCTACGCCGTGACCTTATTAGTGTTCTAGGCTCGCGTCTCTAGTCCGGTCTAGCCTAGGACCAGCACAGTACCGTCGTTGAGCGTTTATTCAACATTGCATCTTTGAATTGATTATTGCTAATCTTTTGCTACCATATATAGCCAACCCAGCTCCACATATTTCTACACTGTGTATACGTACGCTCCCCTGGCAATCGCTTTACTCAATATTCGGAGTTACTTGACACCGCTGGTTGCCGATCACCGCCTGCTGCATGGTAAGAACTTGTAAGACATTGATATTTGCTTTACTGTGAGCGTTTTACCACCACATCCTAGTAGTTATAGGAACATTATTTTTAGGTTCTGTTTCTTGTTCTACTAATCATGACAGGATCCAGAGTCAATTCATGGGCTTTGTCGATCGCGGGAGACGTGCCACCACCTTTGCAAATACCACAACCGTCACGAGAGGTGCACAAACATCCAAATGCACATTGATGAGGACATGACTACCTTGGATATGACCAAAAATATTACATATATGCATATTTGTCAGGTGATTTCTAGTGCAAACTATTCAATAATCTATTTATGTTATCCAGAACAAAAATACTTCACACACTTTTGTGTTTTGTCTAATTGCAGGTGTATGGGACTTTTGTACAATCCACATATGAAGATAAGGAAGAAAGAGATGTTTATTTGCTGTCCAAAAAGTTCTCTCACGTCACTTTTGGCCCAAGGGAAGATAGAGTCCAAGTCTCTCACGTTCTGAATTCAGATTCGGACTGCACAAACACACCTGACTCAAAACGCACACAAGTTTTTCATACGGACTCTGAATTGGGTGATTCTTTTTGTCTTGGAAACTAGATTTCGTGCACTTTCCAGCCCAATTGGAATCACCTTCAAATTCGTCCGGAGCGTTGAGTTGTGGACGAAACAATCTGATACTACAGCAGAATCCGAGTCAAACTACAAGTCCAAAGGTGTTACATCACCTCCACTTGGGCCCATTGGCCTTGTACGACCTAGATTTAGTTTTAGGCTGCCTTGGGACGTCCTCCCACCTCCTTGGCCGCCACCCCTTGCTCCTATATAAGTAGATCCATCTAGTAGCTTTTCCTTGGGATTTGTTTAGTTAAAAGTTAGCCATTGCAACTTCGTGTACTTTGTTTGTGTCCAACGACCAGACCAAGACCGCTTACGGATCCCCACCTTTATCAATACTTCATCTATATTCGCAATATTCAGATTGCTTTATCATATTCTTGCTTGTTCTTCGATTGCTTGCAGGAATAGACCTTTGTGGTCAGGTTGATTGTGCTTCGGCGTGGTCAATAACCTCTCGGAGTTGGTTTAGTGATTGCTAAGGCGCAACGTCGTGCACGTTTGTAGTCGGATCGTCAAAGTCATCTTCACCAAATTGATAGTTATCATCTCATCGAAAGATCGGGACACCCCGCCTCTATCACACATGATCAGGTTAATGTATCTATACCACCATTTAATGGCCGTTTTAAACCTGCTTTATATATTGAATGGGAGTTCGACATAAAAAATATATTTGCTTCCCATAATTTCGATGAACATAAAAAGGTTAAGGTTGCGGTTGGTTCTTTCACTGGTTATGCTTTGGTTTGGTGGAGTGAATATTGTCGGTTACACCCTGATTATATACCTACTACTTGGGATGATTTGAAACTTGCCATGCGACATACTTTCGTCCCTGCTTATTATACTCGTGACATGATTAAGAAGTTGCAACACTTAAAACAAGGTAGTGAAACTGTGATGAGGACATCAATACAATTGTTACACCCACAGCCCCTGCTGCTATACATACTGGACCAATTACTAGAGCTCGTGCACGCCAACTAAATTACCAGGTACTTTCGTTTCTTGGTAATGATTCTAATGTTCATGAGAATATGATGCTGCCTAAATTGGATACATTTGTTTTGCTTACAAATGAAGGGCCTAGCTTGGAGAAGGATGAACATTGGAGCAAGAACAAGCATGGAGATGATGGCATGCGCAAGGGGAACAAGAACGGAGTTACAAGTGATGATTTCAGGAC
>NW_021272701.1:0-879 GCF_002162155.2 Triticum dicoccoides
TTCTGCAAATGATGTGATGCTATGTTAAGAGCATCTTCAACAGACGCTCAAAAAAGCGACGCGCTAAAATAATTTTACAGCGCCATTTTAGTAATTTTAGCGCTTCGTGGCCGATTCAGTCCAGCAGACGCACAAAAAGATAACGCGTAGCGAACGGCGCGCAGCGGTCCAGCAGATGCACTAAAAAAAAGTGTCACAAATATATCACAAACAGGTCCCTAACATTTACAGATAAATTCATCTGACCAAAACAAAAACGCAATTAGCTTCCCAATTGTTGGATCGTTGAAATCGCCGGCCACCGTACGCGAGCTAGCTTGATGCACAAACACGAGCTAGCTAGCTTGGCTTCCCTATCAGCTGGCTTGCAATCGATCGGAAACCGCAAGCTCCGCATGCAACCCTAGCCTTCGGCCACAGGGAGGCTGCGAACAGAGAGGCAACGGCGGCTCCCGGCCGGCGAACTCGAGGCGGCAAGCTCCAGCCGGCGAGCAGAAGGGCAGTGGCGGCTCCGCCCCATGCCAGGAAGAGCAGATGACGAGCACACAGAGGAGTGGCGGCGGCCGGCGGCCGGCGGCGGCGAGCTGCAGGAAATGGCGGAACGAGCAGAGGGAGCGAAGCGGAGCGGAGCAGCTGGTCTTCGCGCGTCATTGTCCAGCGCGCTGTACGCCGCGCAGCAAATATCTCGCGTGTGATGCAGAAATTCCCAGCGCGCCGGTTGGATTTTACAGCGTGTTGGCTTTTGCATCGTCTGCTGGAGATGCTCCGTGCGCTAAATTAGCGATTTTTACAACGCGGACTACTTTTAGCACCTCTGTTGGAGATGCTCTCATGACTCTATTTTCATATAAAAATGGGGGCCATGTTGCCCCTATGATC
>NW_021272702.1:0-1906 GCF_002162155.2 Triticum dicoccoides
CGCTGACCGTAGGGGTGGGCTGTGATGCGGTAGGCACGTGGCCGGGTAAACCGGGCGCCCGTTTGGTGTCACGGAACCCTGTACACATCGTTTGGGGCTGTGAGCGAAACTCCGGCCGGATCTCCTCATGGATGGAACCCGAATAGGCGATAAACCTGGACTAGAGACTCGAGTGTTTAGGCAGGCCGTGGCCGACACCCACGTTGGGCTTCCGCTTGAAGGTTGCCGAGTACATGTCGTGTAAACGGCGGTAAGTGGTGAGAGCGTGTGTGAAGAAGTACACCCCTGCAGGGTTAATATGATCTATTCGAATAGCCGTGTCCGCGGTAAAGGACTTCTGGGTTGCTTATATCAGTTCATAGACAAATGAAAGTGGATACTTTAAAATGCGCAAGATAAGCGTGAGTGCTATGGATGGCGTTCTCGTAGGGAGACAGGAGCGGATCCATAGTGGTGTATTGATATGGTGAATATGTGGACTCGTGTGCGCCACCTCAAAAGAGTCGCTTGCAGTCGTAGTTTAGGATAGCCACCGAGTCAAAGCTGGCTTGCTGCAGTTAAACCCCACCATCCCTTTGTTGATAATGATGCATGTGTAGATAGATCTGATGTAAGTCTTGCTGGGTACATTTGTACTCACGTTTGCCTATTTTATGTTTTGCAGAGAGACTTCGGTCTCACTAGTAGTTTCGCGTCGAATTCGACGTTTAGCTTGATACCTCAGCTACGATCTTGTGCCCTCGGCAGGATCTGATAGATAGTCAGGCTTCTCGGCCTTTTTCATTTATAGATGTCTGTACCCAGACATAATAGCTTCCGCTTGTGCTTGGACTTGTATACTCTGAATGTTGGGTCATGAGACCTATGTTTGTAATATCTCGCTCCTCGGAGCCTATTGAATAAATTACTTGAGTCATAGAGTCATGTTGTGATGCCATGTTGTATTTGCACATATCGAGCATATTGTGTGTATGTTATTGAAATGCTTGGTAATTGTGGGATCTGACCATCTAGTTGTTTATCTTTAGTAGCCTCTCTTACCGGGAAATGTCTCCTAATGTTTCCACTGAACCATGGTAGCTTGCTACTGCTCCGGAACACTTAGGCTGGCCGGCATGTGTCCTTCTTCGTTCCTGTGTCTGTCCCTTCGGGGGAATGTCACGCGATGAATACCGGAGTCCTGTTAGCCCGCTACAGCCCGGTTCACCGGAGTCCTGCTAGCCCAGTGCTACAGCCTGGATTCACTCGCTGATGACCGACACGTTCGATGCTGGGTCATGGATGCCTGTCCCTGTAAGTCTGTGCCACTTTGGGTTTATGACTAGTCATGTCAGCCCGGGCTCCTTATCATATGGATGCTAGCGACACTATCATATACGTGAGCCAAAAGACGCAAATGGACCCGGGCAAAGGTAAGGTGACACCCGTGGGGATACCGTGCGTGAGGCCGCAAAGTGATATGAGGTGCTACAGGCTAGATCGATGTGACGTCGAGTCGGGGTCCTGACAGCGTTGGTATCAGAGCTTGACTGCCTGTAGGATTACCAAGCCAAACTGGTCGAAGTTGAGTCTAGAAATTCTTTAGTTATATGTAGGGGAATTGATTGTGGGATGGAACGTAAGGCTCTTTTACTCCTTATACCTCATGCCCTTCTGATCTGAGTCATCTTATCTTTCCTGCGGGGATTAAGAACTAGGCTATCTCTTCTTTCTATCAGGATCACGTGTTACTAATCCGTAGACTTATAAGATTGTTGATTCAAGCCTCAGTTCAGTTCCTACTATCTTCTGTATGTTAACTGTTGATCTCGAGACCTTGATATTGTGCTTCTGAGTGGTTATGCCACCATTTATATGAATGTCTCAAATCTTTTCTGAGCATTTACAGCCGTTATGCTGTCCGAGT
>NW_021272703.1:0-1070 GCF_002162155.2 Triticum dicoccoides
AATAAGGAACATGCTTGCATAGGTACCACATCACAATCAACATAATCAGCATATGTAGAGATACTAAAATGCACACGAACAGTACGTGTTACCTTAACCTTGCCGCTGTTGTTGAACCATTGGATGTAGTAAGGATGTGGATGTGGTCTTGTGGTGAGAGAAAGCTTCTCCACCATCTCCATGCTAGCCAAGTTGTTGCAGCTCCCTCCGTCTATTATGACGCGCACAGAACGTTCCTTCACAACTCCCTTGGTATGGAACAAATTGTGCCTCTGATTTTGCTCAGCTTGTGTGACCTGCACACTCAAAATACGTTGAGCAACTAAACATTCATACCTGTCAGCGTCTTCAGGAGCCATGTATTGCGTCTCATGATCAGAATCATCTCCACCATGTTCTTCACGTGTAATAAGAGCCAAAGTCTCCTCATCATAGTCACTAGCGGACTCATAGCCACCATCCGCGGTAGCAATCATCACACGCGGAGATTTGCATTCTCTCGCATAATGACCTCCTCCCTTACAACGACGACAAATAATATCACTTGTGTGTCCTGTTGATGCCATGGAAGAAGAAGAACGCTGTGCAGGCCCCGCAGGTGCGCTCTTGGCAGATAATGGAGATTGTGCCTGTTTTCTTGTATCACGGCTGGAGGTGGCACCGGATGGAGGTGCTGGTGCAGTTGAAGTAGAAGATGCACGTGGTGTCCATGATGAAGGTCGGCCTGCAGAAAAGTTAGTTCGCCCCAATGCTTGTCGATCCTGCACTTCACGTTCAGCTTTACAAGCAAGATGGAATAAACGAGTGATATTAGTATACTCCTTATAGTCTAGAATGGTCTGAATCTCTCTATTTAATCCACCCAGAAAACGTGCAAGCATAGCTTCATTCTCCTCAACAATACCACATCTAATCATGCCAGTTTGTAATTCCTGATAATATTCTTCTACATAATTTTTTCCTTGTCTTAAACGCTGCAATTTTTGAAGCAATTCACGTTGATAATATGGTGGAACCCAACGCGTACGCATAGCAGTTTTCAAAGCAGCCCAAGTAGTTGGAATAGGATA
>NW_021272704.1:0-2325 GCF_002162155.2 Triticum dicoccoides
TATATATATATATATATATGTATGTATGTACTCACGAAATGCAGCATGGGGCCACTTGGGGCATACCAAAGTTGTCACCTCGTATGGAGTATAGATCACATAACGGACAAGATGTGTCCCTGGTAAGCCTTTACTAGGCTACCTCGTTGATCAAAGATGCTTAAGATTTCCTAAGAATAGACATAAGTTGTCATTTGATAACGGGGTCATATCATTAGAAGAATGATGTGATGGACAGACCCAACCGTAAGCTTAGAGCATGTCCAGCCGTTGGCCCCTTAGGAGGCAGAAAAATCGCCACCTGGGGCGAGCCGGCGGCAAACTCGGCTTTGGGGGCAGTTGGGCACCCAAGCGACGCCCCCAGGCGTCGATTTCGGCCCATTATTCGGCCCAATTTTGACAAAAAACGGCCCGATATCTGCGTGAATTGGCCCATATTCGGCGCGGTTCGGCGTGTTTCGGCGTGAATTTTCCCATAAATAATTCAGTAAATAGAAATCGACTAGTTCATCACATAGTTTGTTGTGTTTTGCCATGTTTCTGCCGCCGTAGTTCATCACAGAAAATAAATATGAATCAAATAGTTCAATACAAATTATATAGTTCAACAATAAAAATTCATATTTCATGACACGTCATTCCCGGCGTCGCCCTTGAGCCTAGTGAAGTGATACTTCAGTAGTATTGGCCTATCGGGCCATTGGGTGATGTGCTGTCCGTTCTTAGGATTTGGTTTAGTGTGTGTCAATATACACCCGTCCAGTAGATTAGTGAAATGGCTTTGTTGTAGTATTTGTAGATAGGGTAGCTACGAAATGTCCTCATTTAGTGTTACACTTGCTATATATATTAAACTCCCGCTTTGGTACACCCCCTAAGAAAACGTATAAAGGGTAACATAGACTTTTCACAGATTGTATACACTTTCGTATGTATACGAGGGTGCGCGACCCTCAGCGTTATTCGGAACAGATAGTCCGCGGGGTCCCTTTCCGAAGATTTGTTTTAAATCATTGACCATAGCAAGTAAGTGATCACCGGTACGTATGGCGGGCTTCTTCCGGTGATCTGCCTCGTCTTTGAAATGCTTGCCTTTTTTCGACATTGATGGTTGGTCAGAATAAATCGACGATGCCCCAGGTACACATTCTTCCTGCATTTTTCTAGGTATATACTTTCGGTATCATCTAAACAGTGTGTGCATGCGTGGTATCCCTTGTTTGTCTGTCCTGAAAGGTTACTGAGAGCAGGCCAATCATTCATGGTTACAAACAGCAATGCATGTAGGTCAAATTCCTCCTGTTTGTACTCATCCCACACATGTACACCATTTCCAAACCACAACTGTAAAAGTTCTTCAACTAACGGCCTTAGGTACACATCAATGTCGTTGCCGGGTTGCTTAGGGCCTTGGATGAGAACTGGCGTCATAATGGACTTCCGCTTCATGCACAGCCAAGAAGGAAGGTTATAGATTCATAAAGTCACCGGCCAGGTGCTCTGATTGCTGCTCTGATCCCCAAAAGGATTAATGTCATCCGCGCTTAAACCAAACCATATGTTCCTTGCGTCACCTGCAAACTCCTCCCAGTACATTCTCTCAATTTTTCTCCACTGTGACCCGTCAGCAAGTGCTCTGAACTTCCTGTCTTTCTTATGGTCCTCTCTGTGCCATCGCATCAACTTGGCATGCTCTTTGTTTCTGAACAGGCGTTTCAACCATGGTATTATAGGAGCATACCACATCACCTCGTCAGGAACCCTCTTCCTGGCGCGCTCGCCGTCAACATCACCAGGGTCATCTCGTCTGATCTTATACCGCAATGCACTGCATATAGGGCATGCGTTCAAATCCTCGTACGCACCGCGTTAGAGGATGCAGTCATTAAGGCATGCATGTATCTTCTGCACCTCCAATCCTAGAGGGCATACGACCTTCTTTGTTGCATACGTACTGTCAGGCAATTTGTTATCCTTTGGAAGCTTCTTCTTCAATATTTTCAGTAGCTTCTAAAATCCTTTGTCAGGCACACCATTCTCTGCCTTCCACCGCAAAAATTCTAGTACGGTACCGAGCTTTGTGTTGCCATCTTCGCAATTGAGTTACAACCCTTTTTTGTGATCCTCTAACATGCGATCGAACTTCAGCTTCTCCTTTACACTTTCGCACTGTCTCTTTGCATGAACAATGACCCGGCGAAGATCATCATCGGGCACATCGCCTGGTTCCTCTTGATCTTCAACTTCCCCCGTTACAACATCTTCAGCTTCCCCCATTGCAGCATGACCGTATTCAGGGGGCACATGGTTGTCATCATCTTCTTC
>NW_021272705.1:0-2325 GCF_002162155.2 Triticum dicoccoides
TATATATATATATATATATGTATGTATGTACTCACGAAATGCAGCATGGGGCCACTTGGGGCATACCAAAGTTGTCACCTCGTATGGAGTATAGATCACATAACGGACAAGATGTGTCCCTGGTAAGCCTTTACTAGGCTACCTCGTTGATCAAAGATGCTTAAGATTTCCTAAGAATAGACATAAGTTGTCATTTGATAACGGGGTCATATCATTAGAAGAATGATGTGATGGACAGACCCAACCGTAAGCTTAGAGCATGTCCAGCCGTTGGCCCCTTAGGAGGCAGAAAAATCGCCACCTGGGGCGAGCCGGCGGCAAACTCGGCTTTGGGGGCAGTTGGGCACCCAAGCGACGCCCCCAGGCGTCGATTTCGGCCCATTATTCGGCCCAATTTTGACAAAAAACGGCCCGATATCTGCGTGAATTGGCCCATATTCGGCGCGGTTCGGCGTGTTTCGGCGTGAATTTTCCCATAAATAATTCAGTAAATAGAAATCGACTAGTTCATCACATAGTTTGTTGTGTTTTGCCATGTTTCTGCCGCCGTAGTTCATCACAGAAAATAAATATGAATCAAATAGTTCAATACAAATTATATAGTTCAACAATAAAAATTCATATTTCATGACACGTCATTCCCGGCGTCGCCCTTGAGCCTAGTGAAGTGATACTTCAGTAGTATTGGCCTATCGGGCCATTGGGTGATGTGCTGTCCGTTCTTAGGATTTGGTTTAGTGTGTGTCAATATACACCCGTCCAGTAGATTAGTGAAATGGCTTTGTTGTAGTATTTGTAGATAGGGTAGCTACGAAATGTCCTCATTTAGTGTTACACTTGCTATATATATTAAACTCCCGCTTTGGTACACCCCCTAAGAAAACGTATAAAGGGTAACATAGACTTTTCACAGATTGTATACACTTTCGTATGTATACGAGGGTGCGCGACCCTCAGCGTTATTCGGAACAGATAGTCCGCGGGGTCCCTTTCCGAAGATTTGTTTTAAATCATTGACCATAGCAAGTAAGTGATCACCGGTACGTATGGCGGGCTTCTTCCGGTGATCTGCCTCGTCTTTGAAATGCTTGCCTTTTTTCGACATTGATGGTTGGTCAGAATAAATCGACGATGCCCCAGGTACACATTCTTCCTGCATTTTTCCAGGTATATACTTTCGGTATCATCTAAACAGTGTGTGCATGCGTGGTATCCCTTGTTTGTCTGTCCTGAAAGGTTACTGAGAGCAGGCCAATCATTCATGGTTACAAACAGCAATGCATGTAGGTCAAATTCCTCCTGTTTGTACTCATCCCACACATGTACACCATTTCCAATCCACAACTGTAAAAGTTCTTCAACTAACGGCCTTAGGTACACATCAATGTCGTTGCCGGGTTGCTTAGGGCCTTGGATGAGAACTGGCGTCATAATGGACTTCCGCTTCATGCACAGCCAAGAAGGAAGGTTATAGATTCATAAAGTCACCGGCCAGGTGCTCTGATTGCTGCTCTGATCCCCAAAAGGATTAATGTCATCCGCGCTTAAACCAAACCATATGTTCCTTGCGTCACCTGCAAACTCCTCCCAGTACATTCTCTCAATTTTTCTCCACTGCGACCCGTCAGCAAGTGCTCTGAACTTCCTGTCTTTCTTATGGTCCTCTCTGTGCCATCGCATCAACTTGGCATGCTCTTTGTTTCTGAACAGGCGTTTCAACCATGGTATTATAGGAGCATACCACATCACCTCGTCAGGAACCCTCTTCCTGGCGCGCTCGCCGTCAACATCACCAGGGTCATCTCGTCTGATCTTATACCGCAATGCACTGCATATAGGGCATGCGTTCAAATCCTCGTACGCACCGCGTTAGAGGATGCAGTCATTAAGGCATGCATGTATCTTCTGCACCTCCAATCCTAGAGGGCATACGACCTTCTTTGTTGCATACGTACTGTCAGGCAATTTGTTATCCTTTGGAAGCTTCTTCTTCAATATTTTCAGTAGCTTCTAAAATCCTTTGTCAGGCACACCATTCTCTGCCTTCCACCGCAAAAATTCTAGTACGGTACCGAGCTTTGTGTTGCCATCTTCGCAATTGAGTTACAACCCTTTTTTGTGATCCTCTAACATGCGATCGAACTTCAGCTTCTCCTTTACACTTTCGCACTGTCTCTTTGCATGAACAATGACCCGGCGAAGATCATCATCGGGCACATCGCCTGGTTCCTCTTGATCTTCAACTTCCCCCGTTACAACATCTTCAGCTTCCCCCATTGCAGCATGACCGTATTCAGGGGGCACATGGTTGTCATCATCTTCTTC
>NW_021272706.1:0-1313 GCF_002162155.2 Triticum dicoccoides
GCCAAAGAATTGTCTTTCCCCGGTCTCTGACCAGTTAAGGGGTGTTCGACACCGTCGTCCATAGAGAACTTCAAAAGGGGCTTTACCCAAGCTAGATTGATAGCTGTTGTTGTAAGCGAATTCGGCAAATGGAAGGCACTTCTCCCAGTCCATTCCGAATGAGATAACAGAGGCTCGAAGCATGTCTTCTAGAATCTGGTTGACGCGTTCCACTTGACCACTCGACTGAGGGTGGAAGGCGGTGCTAAAGGAGAGACGGGTCCCCATAGCATTTTGGAAGCTTTCCCAAAATCGAGAGGTGAAAAGACTTCCTCGATCCGAGTTAATTTCCAAAGGAACACCATGGAGAGACACTATACGGGAGATGTATAAGTCTGCCAGCTGACTAGCGGTTATACTCTCACGAACAGGTAGGAAATGGGCTACTTTGGAAAGACGATCGACAATGACGAAGATAGCATTATTCCCTCTCTTGGTCCTGGGAAAACCGGTAATGAAATCCATACCAATTTTATCCCATTTCCATTCAGGAATAGCTAAGGGTTGAAGGGTGCCAGCAGGCCGTTCATGCTCTGCTTTTACACGGCGACAGACGTCGCAATTAGCAATATACTGAGCAATTTCTCTCTTCATCCTAGTCCACCAGAACCTCTGGCGTAGGTCCTGATACATCTTAGTACTACCGGGATGAATGGAGAGAGGAGATTCATGAGCTTCCTTAAGGATCAATCGCCTCAGGTTTCGCACTTTGGGAACCACTAGTCGATTCCCGAAGTATACGACCCCTTGATCATTAATGGAGAAGCAATTCGCAATTCCTTTCTGGATGTTTCTCTTGATGCGGGAAATTCCCGGATCTACCTTCTGTGCTTTGATAATCTGATCTGTAAGGGTAGGTTTTGCCACCAAGGTGGAAAGAAAACCTTGAGGAACAATGTGAAGGTTAAGCTTCCGAAATTCCTCATGGAGAAGCGGTTGACTTTGTTGTAACATCAGGTTGTTACAATAAGATTTACGACTTAGCGCATCAGCCATGACGTTGGCTTTCCCTGGGGTGTAGGTTATTCCTAAGTCGAAGTCTGTGATCAACTCAACCCAACGTCTTTGCCTGAGATTTAAATCCGGTTGGGTGAAAATGTACTTCAGACTTTGGTGATCAGTGAATATTTCGCAACGATTACCGAGGAGGTAATGTCGCCAGGTCTTAAGTGCATAGACTACGGCTGCAAGCTCTAGATCATGAGTAGGATAATTCTCCTCATGTGGGTGCAATTGCCGTGAAGCGTAGGCAATTACGTGTCGATCTTGCATGA
>NW_021272707.1:0-1307 GCF_002162155.2 Triticum dicoccoides
AGTTAGGGGAGAACACTTCTTGAAATTTTGTAAGGGATCATCTTATTTACTACCGTCGTCCTAAGTAAACAAGATGCATAAACATGATAAACATCACATGCAATCAAATAGTGACATGATATGGCCAATATCATTTTGCTCCTTTTGATCTTCATCTTCGGGGCTCCATGATCATCATCGTCACCGGCATGACACCATGATCTCCATCATCGTGTCTTCATGAAGTTGTCACGCCAACGACTACTTCTACTTCTATGGCTAACGCGTTTAGCAATAAAGTAAAGTAATTTACATGGCGTTGTTCAATGACACGCAGGTCATACAATAAATAAAGACAACTCCTATGGCTCCTGCCGGTTGTCATACTCATCGACATGCAAGTCGTGATTCCTATTACAAGAACATGATCAATCTCATACATCACATATCATTCACCACATTCTTGTTGGCCATATCACATCACAAAGCATACCCTGCAAAAACAAGTTAGACGTCCTCTAATTGTTGTTGCATGTTTTACGTGGCTGCTATGGGTTTCTAGCAAGAACGTTTCTTACCTACGCAAAACCACAACGTGATATGCCAATTGCTATTTACCCTTCATAAGGACCCTTTTCATCGAATCCGTTCCGACTAAAGTGGGAGAGACTGGCACCCGCTAGCCACCTTATGCACCAAGTGCATGTCAATCGGTGGAACCTGTCTCATGTAAGAGTACGTGTAAGGTCGGTCCGGGCCGCTTCATCCCACAATACCGTCGAAACAAGATTGGACTAGTAACGGTAAGCATATTGAACAACATCAACGTCCACAACTACTTTGTGTTCTACTCATGCAAAGAATCTACGCAATAGACCTAGCTCATGATGCCACTGTTGGGGAACGTAGCAGAAATTCAAAATTTTCCTATGTGTCACCAAGATCTATCTATGGAGAGACCAGCAACGAGTAGAAAGAGAGTGCATCTACATACCCTTGTAGATCGCTAAGCGGAAGCGTTCAAGTGAACGGGGTTGATGGAGTCGTACTCGTCGTGATTCAGATCACCGATGATCCTAGTGCCGAACGGACGGCACCTCCGCGTTCAACACACGTACAGCTCGACGATGTCTCCCACGCCTTGATCCAGCAAGGAGAGAGGGAGAGGTTGAGGAAGACTCCATCCAGCAGCAGCACAACGGCGTGGTGGTGATGGAGGAGCGTGGCAATCCTGCAGGGCTTCGCCAAGCACCTACGGGAGAGGAGGAGGTGTCACGGGAGGGAGGGAGGCGCCAAGGGCTCAGGTATGGATGCCCTCCCTCCCCTCC
>NW_021272708.1:0-1185 GCF_002162155.2 Triticum dicoccoides
TCACTGACGTGTGGGCCCCACACGTCAGGTTTGACCTCAGCCAGCCGCAGTTGACCACTGACGTCATGATGACGTCATGCTGGCGCAATAACTATAATTTCTGGATTTAATTTAAATCAGGAAATTCCAGAATATAATTTAAACTTCAAAAATTCATAACTTTTATTCTGTAACTCCAAATTGGACAAATTATATATGAAAAATGATCAGAAAAATCCAATCTATCCATCTGTACTATTTTCATGCATGATCAAACAAGTTAAATTGATGTTTCAAGCAGAACAAGGAAAAGCACTTTAAAAGGCCATATTTGAATCTGAAATTTGAATCCTTGATTCAAATTTGTTCAAACCCTTCTGGTTTTAGTTGCATTAGCCCAACACACTCATATTGCCATGTTTCATGCATGCATCATATTGTTGCACATTGTTTGGTGATGGTTGTGTATCGATGTCCCTTGCGACAGGTTCTGCCTCCGAGGAATACCGTGATCACCCTAACGAAGAACCGTATCAGTGCATCGAACCATCAGGCAAGCAACCAACCATTTGATCATATCGATACAATCCCATGTTCTCGCTCCTGCTCTCTTTTACTGCATTAAGACAACGCGATTCAAACTGCTGTGTGCTACGGTAGTTGAACCCATTTCCTCTGCATGACCTGTCATTGCCACAGTAACTAGATGAAACCCACTAGCATGTGTAGGAGTTGATTGAGCCATATGTATGTGTTGTTCCTACCTTGCTATGCCTGCTATGCTTAGAGTCGTGTCAGGTCTGGTTCATCTAGGTGATGGGCTAGAGTGAAATTATTATGTCGGTAATGAGAGTGGTGTGGTGAACACGATTTGGTAAAGGTATCGATGAGAGGCCATGTAGGAGTACATGGTGGGTTGTTTCATTGAAGCCGACCTTAAGCACTGAGATCTGTATGCGTGATTTAAGATACAGCTACTACCATGCATTGGGCCCTGAAATATGACCCCGCTCGACTTCTTATTCACCCTAGCTCTCTGTCCAGGAGTTGCAAGTAGTTTCTGGTGTTTGTAGCCTACTGGAGGCCGTGGACATCGCTGACCGTAGGGGTGGGCTGTGATGCGGTAGGTACGTGGCCGGGTGTACCGAATACCCGTTAGGTATCTCGGGAACCCTGTTCACATCGTTCGGGGCCGTATGGGAAACC
>NW_021272709.1:0-519 GCF_002162155.2 Triticum dicoccoides
TTTTTAAACTTATTTGAACTCCGGACTTATTTTGTGTTCAGTATGCAGCATTCAAAGAGACATCATCAATTTCCAACATGTTCTAACATCATTTGTTGTTTTTCGGTCATTTACCTAATTGTTTAAAGAGCTGAATGACCGTGAAATTGAAAATCACTACAAAATGAATTCTGAAAATGTTGAAACTTGGCATGGTATCATCATTTCACCCACATAGCATGTGCGAAAGAGTAGAGAGGGTCACGGCAAAAACTGGACGCACTTTGTGTACAAACTGGACAAACTCTTTCGGAGTATCAGTGTTTCGGACGAGAACTCATCTGTTACACGGGCACTTCAATGTTTTTTAAACTTATTTGAACTCTGGACTTCTTTTGTGTTCAGTATGCAGCATTCAAAGCGATGTCATCAATTTCCAACATGTTCTAACATCATTTGTTTTTTTCGGTCATTTGCCTAATTGTTTAGAGAGCTAAATGACCGTGAAATTGAAAATCACTACAAAATGAATTCTGAAAA
>NW_021272710.1:0-1712 GCF_002162155.2 Triticum dicoccoides
CTCACAGCCCCAAACGATGTGAACAGGGTTCCGGAGATACCTAACGGGTATTCGGTACACCGTGCCACGTACCTACCGCATCACAGCCCACCCCTACGGTCAGCGCTGTCCACGGCCTCCAGTAGGCTACAAACACCAGAAACTACTTGCAACTCCTGGACAAAGAACTAGGGTGAATAAGAAGTCGAGAGGGTCCATTGGTTTCGGGCCCAATGCATGGTAGTAGCTGAATCTTAAATCACACATACAGATCTCAGTGCTTAAGGTCGGCTTCAATGAAACAACCCACCATGTACTCCTACATGGCCTCTCATCGATACCTTTACCAAATCGTGTTCACCACACCACTCACATTACCGACATAATGATTTCACTCTAGCCCATCACCCCGATGAACCAGACCTGACACGACTCTAAGCATAGCAGGCATAGCAAGGTAGGAACAACACATACATATGGCTCAATCAACTCCTACACATGCTAGTGGGTTTCATCTAGTTACTGTGGCAATGACAGGTCATGCAGAGGAAATGGGTTCAACTACCGTAACACACAGCAGTTTGAAACGCATTGTCTTAATGCAGTAAAAGAGAGCAGGAGCGAGAACATGGGATTGTATCGATATGATCAAATGGTTGGTTGCTTGCCTGATGGTTCGATGCACTGATACGGTTCTTCGTTAGGGTAATCACGGTACTCCTCGGAGGCAGAACCTGCCGCAAAGAACACCGATACACAACCATCACCAAACAATGTGCAACAATATGATGCATGCATGAAACATGGCAATATGAGTGTGTTGGGCTAATGCAACTAAGACCAGAAGGGTTTGAACCAATTTGAACCAAAGATTCAAATTTCAAACTCATACATGGCCCTTTAAAGTGTTTTACCTTGTTCTGCATTAAACATCAAGTTAACTTGTTTAGTCATGCATGAAAATAGTACAGATGGATAGAGTGGATTTTTCTGATCATTTTTCATATATAATTTGTCTGATTTGGAGTTACAGATTAAAAGTTATGAATTTTTGAAATTTAAACTATATTCTGGAATTTCCTATATTAGATTAAATCCAGAAAATCAATTACTGCGTCAGCCTGACGTCAGTGTGACATCAGCAGGTCAACGGGACACGGTCTGGGTCAAACCTGACAGTGGGTCCCGCGTGTCAGTGTGATTAATTAAACTAAAATTAATTTAAACTAATCCTAATTAGTTAACAGGGCTGGGCCCCACCTGTCATTGACTCACGGGAGTCAACCAGGGCCCACCCGTGGTCAAACCCGGGTCGGCTGCACCGGCGTTTAGCCGCCGGCGAGCCCGACGCGGCGGCGGAAGTGGTTTTTGCCGTTCCGGCAACCAAACGAGCCGCGGAGGCCACCGGAGAGGAGCTGAGGACGAACCGCAGCTCTTGGTGGAGTCCGTTGGGGTCGGGGTGGCCGGAGTTGGCGCCGGCGACGACTTTGGCGGCCACCGGAGTTCGGCCGAAGTCGAACTTGACGCAAGAGGGGTCGGTGAGGTGCGGGGAGTAGCTAGTTAGGTGCTACGTGACGCGGTGAGCATGATGGACACCGTGGAGTGGCCGGAGGATGACCGGGAGCACGTCGGCAACGAGCTCCGCGGCGGTGAGTGCGGTTGAGCTCCGGGAGGTCGCTACACGGCTCGGGAGCAAGAAAAGAAGGGAGGGGAAGATGGCTAAGCTCACGGGG
>NW_021272711.1:0-1270 GCF_002162155.2 Triticum dicoccoides
TAAAAGCCTTCAAGATAAGTGTGAGTGCCGAGGATGGCTCTTCCGTAGGAAGACGGAGGTGGATCCTCGGTAGTGTATTGAAGTGGTGAGTAGTGGACTCGTGTGCGCAAAACCATTTCAAGTTGAAGTATCGTAGGATAGACTAGCCAAGAGTCAAAGCTGGCTTGCTGCAATAACTCCACCAACCCTTCTTGATACTATGCATGTATGTAGGATCTGATGTAAGTCTTGCTGAGTACCTTTGTACTCATGTTGCTATAATCTACATTTTTACAGAAGACGCTGCAACCCCTTCTGATGGGTTCTATGTAGACGTTGACATCAACGAGTAGGCTAAAGGCCCAGGTGGTGACCCTGAGCTTGTGAAGGACCACGTAGTATAGCTAGGCTTTCCAAGCCTCTTTTATTTTACTAGTTGTCTGTACTCAGACAATGTACTTCCGCTGCTGGTTTGTATGACTGTATGACTTGAGTGTTGGGTCGTGAGACCCGTACCTTTGTGTATGTTATGTATGGCTCCCTGAGCCTTAAATAAAGTACTTGTGTCGTAGAGTCATGTTGTGATGCTTCGTTGTATTTGCACATATCGAGCATATTGTGTGTATGATTGAAATGCTTGGTATGTGTGGGATCTGACTATCTAGTTGTTTATCTTTAGTAGCCTCTCTTACCGGGGAATGTCTCCTAGTGTTACCGCTGAGCCATGGTAGCTTGCTACTGCTCTGGAACACTTAGGCTGGTCGGCATGTGTCCTTCTTCGTTCCTGTGTCTGTCCCTTCGGGGAAATGTCACGCTTTGAGTATCGGAGTCCTGTTAGCCCGCTACAGCCCGGTTTACTGGAGTCCTGCTAGCCCAGTGCTACAGCCCGGACCCACTTGCTGATGACCGACACGTTCGAAGCTGGGTCATGGATGCCTGTCCCTGTAAGTCTGTGCCACTTTGGGTTTACGACTAGTCATGTCAGCCCGGGCTCTTTATCATATGGATGCTAGCGACACTATCATATACGTGAGCCAAAAGGCGCAAACGGTCCCGGGCAAAGGTAAGGCGACACCCGTGGGGATACCGTGCGTGAGGCCGCAAAGTGATATGAGGTGTTACCGGCTAGATCGATGTGACATCGAGTCGGGGTCCTGACAGCGTTGGCATCAGAGCCGGACTGCCTGTAGGTTCTCCAAGCCAAACTGGTCGATGTTGAGTCTAGAAATTCTTTAGTTATATGTAGGGGAATTGTTTGTGGGTTGGAACGTAAGGCTCTTTTTACTCCTTT
>NW_021272712.1:0-2691 GCF_002162155.2 Triticum dicoccoides
TAATCTAGATTATTGACTCTAGTGCAAGTGGGAGACTTAAGGAAATATGCCCTAGAGGCAATAATAAAGTTATTATTTATTTCCTTATAATCATGATGAATGTTTATTATTCATGCTAGAATTGTATTAACCGGAAACATAATACATGTGTGAATACATAGACAAATAAAGTGTCACTAGTACGCCTCTACTTGACTAGCTCGTTAATCAAAGATGGTTATGTTTCCTAACCATGAACAATGAGTTGTTATTTGATTAACGGGATCACATCATTAAGAGAATGATCTGATTGACATGACCCATTCCATTAGCTTAGCACCCGATCGTTTAGTATGTTGCTATTGCTTTCTTCATGACTTATACATGTTCCTATAACTATGAGATTATGCAACTCCCGTTTACCAGAGGAACACTTTGGGTACTACCAAACGTCACAACGTAACTGGGTGATTATAAAGGAGTACTATAGGTGTCTCCCAAGGTACATGTTGGGTTGGCGTATTTCGAGATTAGGTTTTGTCACTCCGATTGTCGGAGAGGTATCTCTGGGCCCTCTCGGTAATGCACATCACATAAGCCTTGCAAGCATTACAACTAATATGTTAGTTGCGGGATGATGTATTACGGAACGAGTAAAGAGACTTGCCGGTAACGAGATTGAACTAGGTATTGGATACCGACGATCGAATCTCGGACAAGTAACATACCGATGACAAAGGGAACAACGTATGTTGTTATGCGGTCTGACCGATAAAGATCTTCGTAGAATATGTAGGAGCCAATATGGGCACCCAGGTCCCGCTATTGGTTATTGACCGGAGACATGTCTCGGTCATGTCTACATTGTTCTCGAACCCGTAGGGTCCGCACGCTTAAGGTTACGATGACAGTTATGTTATGAGTTTATGCATTTTGATGTACCAAAGGTTGTTCGGAGTCCCGGATGTGATCACGGACATGACGAGGAGTCTCGAAATGGTCGAGACGTAAAGATTGATATATTGGAAGCCTATATATGGACATCGGAATCGTTCCGGGTGAAATCGGCATTTTTCCGGAGTACCAGGGGGTTACCGGAACCCCCCCGGGGGTTTATTGGGCCTACATGGGCCTTGAGGGCGAAGAGAGAAGGAGGCAAGAGGTGGCCGCGCGCCCCTCCCCTTCCTAGTAAGAATAGGACAAGGGAAGGGGGGCGGCGCCCCCCCTTTTCCTTCCTCTCTTCCACCTCTTCCCCCTCTCTCCTTGTCCAACTAGGAGTCCTACTCCCAATGGGAGTAGGACTCCCCCTTGGCGCGCCCACCTTGGCCGGCCGCCCCCTCTCCCTGGCTCCTTTATATACTGAGGCAAGGGGCAACCTAGGACACACAAGTTGATCCACGTGATCTATTCCTTAGCCGTGTGCGGTGCCCCCAGCCACCATAGTCCTCGATGATACTGCAGCGGAGTTTAGGCGAAGCCCTGCTGCTGTGGTGCATCAAGATCGTCACCACGCCGTCGTGCTGACGGAACTCTTCCCGACACTTTGCTGGATCGGAGTCCGGGGATCGTCATCGAGCTGAACGTGTGCTCGAACTCAGAGGTGCCATAGTTTCGGTGCTTGATCGGTCGGATCGTGAAGACGTACGACTACATCAACCAAACGCTTCCGTTGTCGATCTACTAGGTATGTAGATCACACTCTCCCCTCGTTGCTATGCATCACATGATCTTGCGTGTGCGTAGGAATTTTTTTGAAATTACTACGAAAGCCAACAGTGGCATCCGAGCCTAGGTTATTTATGTTGATGTTATATGCACGAGTAGAACACAAGTGAGTTGTGGGCGATATAAGTCATACTGCCTACCAGCATGTCATACTTTGGTTCGGTGGCATTGTTGGACGAGACGACCCGGACCAACATTACGCGTACGCTTACGCGAGACCGGTTCCCCCGACGTGCTTTGCACATAGGTGGCTTGCGGGCGACTGTCTCTCCAACTATAGTTGAACCAAGTATGGCTACGCCCGGTCCTTGCGAAGGTTAAAACGGAGTCAAATTGACAAACTATTGTTGTGGTTTTGATGCGTAGGTAAGATTGGTTCTTGCTTAAGCCCGTAGCAGCCACGTAAAACTTGCAACAACAAAGTAGAGGACGTCTAACTTGTTTTTGCAGGGCATGTTGTGATGTGATATGGTCAAGACATGATGATGAATTTTATTGTATGAAATGATCATGTTTTGTAACTGAGTTATCGGCAACTGGCAGGAGCCTTATGGTTGTCGTTTTATTGTATGCAATGCAATCGCGATGTAATGCTTTACTTTTATCACTAAGAGGAAGCGATAGTCGTAGAAGCAAAAGCTTGGCGAGACGACAACGATGCTACGATGGAGATCAAGGTGTCACGCCGGTGACGATGGTGATCACGACGGTGCTTTGGAGATGGAGATCACAAGCACAAGATGATGATGGCCATATCATATCACTTATATTGATTGCATGTGATGTTTATCCTTTTATGCATCTTATCTTGCTTTGATTGACGGTAGCATTATAAGATGATCTCTCACTAAATTATCAAGAAGTGTTCTCCCTGAGTATGCACCGTTGTGAAAGTTCTTCATGCTGAGACACCACGTGATGATCGGGTGTGATAGGTTCTACGTTCAAATACAACGGGTGCAAAACAGTTGCACACGCGGAATACTC
>NW_021272713.1:0-1437 GCF_002162155.2 Triticum dicoccoides
CAAGGATATGATTTCCTTTAATAAGCTTGTCAAGGTTTCTCATGCCAACGTGACCTAGTCGTCTATGCCACAACCAACCTTTTGAGGATTTAGCAATAAAGCAAGTTTTAGGTTGTGCCTTTTTAGAGAAATCGACAATGTAAAGATCACCTCTACGCATATCGGTAAAGACCATTTTATGATTGTCTCGACGAAATACTTGGCAATCTACCACAGTAAATAGGACATTCAAACCGAAATCAGCAAGTCTAGATACTGAAAGTAAGTTGTAGCCAAGAGATTCAACGAGCATGACATTTTGAATGGAACTATCATGTGAGATGGCCACCTTGCCAAGGCCAACCACTTTACCCTTTGAATTATCACCAAAGGTGACATATTTTTGAGGGCCATCATTTTCAGCAAGCTCACTAAACATCTCTTCATCTCCGGTCATATGATCAGTACATCCACTATCAAGAACCCATTCCTTTCCTCCTGATTCATATCCCCGAAGATTTGCCATAAGACCAAAATGTCTCATTGCATCATCAAGATCGAAGTCACTATCATCATCATCATCATCATAGTATCCATGTTCATCATGATCTTGTGACTCATCATTTCCTAGAGAGGGTAATTCATTAGATAAATGATCATCAAAGTTGTCACTTTTATGAATTCTTATAGCTTCGAATATGATATCACTAATGATTCCAACATCTCCTTTAGCATGCTTAAGATTGGTAAGTTCAAATAGACAATTACCAAAACTAGGATCACTAGAGTTCATCTTACTCAAGGCAATAGATTTATGGAGAATTTCATCTAAAGTTTTAAAGGAATGATCGGGAAATCGTTCCTCAAGAAATTTCCATATAGTATAGGCACAATTAAGAGTAGGCAAACTAGCAATCAAATTTTTGGGCAATCTCTAATGATGAGCTCAATAGTTCTAAGATTGTGAATCATGTCAATATCTTCATCTAGGATAGGATGCAAAGGATCAATATGAGGTGCACAAGGACTAGCAATATACTTGTTCAAATGATATTGATTGAAGATTACAAGCATTTCATTTTTCCACTCATGAAAATACTCTCCATCAAGAATAGGCACTCTATGTCTAAGACTCCCTAAAGTAGACACATCCATCTTCCTCCAATGGTGATTAAACTAAGGAAATGGAGACCAAAGCTCTGATACCACTTGTAGGGTCTTGAAGTAGATGTGTCTAGAGGGGGGTGATTAGACACTTAATGCTAAAGTTGCAATTTTTAAGCTTTTTCGGTTTAAGTGGAGTTTAGGCATAATTTCAGCATTCACAATACATATCAAGCAAGTATGCAAAGAGTGTATAGGCAGCGGAAAGTAAAGCATGCAACTTGCAAGAATGTAAAGGGAAGGGTTTGGAGAATTCAAACGCAATTGGAGACACGGATGTTTTTCCCGTGGTTC
>NW_021272714.1:0-1022 GCF_002162155.2 Triticum dicoccoides
CCTTACTACATCCAATGGTTCAACAACAGCGGCAAGGTTAAGGTAACACGTACTGTTCGTGTGCATTTTAGTATCTCTACATATGCTGATTATGTTGATTGTGATGTGGTACCTATGCAAGCATGTTCCTTATTACTTGGTAGACCATGGCAATTTGATAAAAATTCTGTACACCATGGTAGAAACAATCACTATACTCTTGTTCATAAGGATAAAAATATTACTTTGCTTCCTATGACTCCTGATTCCATTTTGAAAGATGATATTAATAGAGCTAATAAAGCACAACAGGAGAAGAATAAGAGTGAAAATCAGATTGTGGCAAAAGAATTTGAGCAACAAATGAAGCCTAATAATAAACCATCTAGTGTTGCTTCTGAAATTAAATTGAAAAGTGCATGTTTATTTGCCACCAAATCTGATATTGATGAGCTAGATTTTAGCAAATCTATTTGCTATTCTTTTGTGTGCAAAGAGGCATTATTTTCATTCGAGGACGTGCCTTCCTCTTTGCCTCCTGCTGTCACTAACATTTTGCAGGAGTTCGCTGACGTTTTTCCACAAGACGTGCCACCGGGATTACCGCCTATTCGAGGGATTGAGCATCAGATTGACTTAATTCCCGGTGCTTCACTGCCAAACCGTGCACCATACCGTACCAATCCAGAGGAGACGAAGGAGATTATGCGTCAAGTACAAGAGCTTCACGACAAAGGTTATATACGCGAATCCCTTAGTCCTTGTGCTGTTCCTATTATTCTAGTGCCGAAAAAGGATGGTACATCACGTATGTGTGTTGATTGTAGAGGCATTAATAATATTACTATTCGTTATCGTCATCCTATTCCTAGGCTAGATGATATGCTTGATGAATTGAGTGGCTCTACAATATTCTCCAAAGTTGATTTGCGTAGTGGCTACCATCAAATTCGTATGAAATTGGGAGATGAATGGAAAACAGCATTTAAAACTAAGTTTGGATTATATGAGTGGTTAGTCATGCCTTTTGGGTTAACTAATGC
>NW_021272715.1:0-1625 GCF_002162155.2 Triticum dicoccoides
GAAATTCGAGAGATTGTATTGCTTATAGACATTAGCCCCCTGGTAGGGACAAACGTACCTTACTGCAGATGCTCTATGATTGGGGCAATCTCATTTGGCCGTAAATTGAAGAAAATCCAGCGGCTATATGCCTTATTCTCCTTGTTTTGGCCAGATGGCATGCTGTAACTCACGCGCGTGAAAGCCAACAACAAAAGGGCATTGCTGGCATCGGTCAATATATATGTGGAAACGATATCTCCTCTATAGAGGACAAGAAATTTTGGGGGCAATCAGGCAAAAAGCGCACGAGAAAATGAAGTACTTCCAAGGACTACCATAGAATGGAGAGATGTTCACTAAAACGGTCATAATTTTGTCATTCGGAGTCCGTGTCGAACCCACAAGTACTCAAACTGCTCGCGGCGAGGGCGCGAATCCAGAAAATACTCCCCGCTTGCGCGAGGAGTCCCAGAGTGCCCTCAAATACGTCCTTAAGCAGAACTTTTTGGCCCTGAAAGTCAAAGAACATCATTCCTGTTTTTTAGACAAGTTTCTGAACCCATTGGCACTTCCTTTTGAAGGAAATTCGAGAGATTATGTTGCTTATAAACATTAGCCCCGCTGGTAGGGACAAATGTACCTTTCTACAGAAAGCGCACGAGAAATTTTGGGGCAATCAGGCAAAAAGCGCACGAGAAAATGAAGTACTTTCAAGTACTGCCATAGAATGGAGAGATGTTCACTAAAACGGTCATAATTTTGTCATTCGGAGTCCGTGTCGGACCTACAAGTACGCAAACTGCTCGCGGCGAGCACGCGAATCAAAAAAATGCTCCCCGCTTGCGCCAGGAGGCCCGAAATGCCCTCAAATACGGCCTTAAGCACGACTTTTTGGCCCTGAAAGTCAAAGAACATCATTCGTCGCTGTTTTTCAGACAAGTTTCTGAACCCATTGGCACTTCCTTTTGAAGGAAATTCGAGAGATTATGTTGCTTATAGACATTAGCCCCCCTGGTAGGGACAAACGTACCTTTCTGCAGATGCTCTATCCGGGCAATCTCATTTGGCCGTAAATTGAAGAAAATCCAACGGCTATATGCCTTATTCTCCTTGTTTTCGCCGGATGGCATGCTGTAACTCACGCGTCTGAAAGCCAAGAACAAAAGGGCATTCCTGGCATTGGTCAATATATATGTGGAAACGATATCTCCTCTATAGAGGACAAGAAATTTGGGGCAATCAGGCAAAAAGCGCACGAGAAAATGAAGTACTTTCAAGGACTGCCATTGATAAAGGCAAAGGTGTCCCGTCTTTCGATGAGATGGTGGATTTCGCTTTGGTGGAAGTCGACTTTGACGAACCGACTACGAACGTGCGAGGACGTCGCGCCTTAGCAATCGCTAAACCAACTTCCGAGGGTTATTGACCACGCCGGAGCACGATCAACCTGACCACGAGGGTCTGTTTCCTGCGAGCAAACGAAGAACAAGCAAGAAACTAAGATTGCAATCTGGATAATGCGAATATAAGATGAAAGCTTTATTGATCAAGGTGGGGTTCTGTGACGCCTTTGTCTGGTCGTTGAACACAAACGAAGTACGCGAAGTTGCAGCTATGGCGAACTTTTAATCTAAACAAAACCC
>NW_021272716.1:0-1021 GCF_002162155.2 Triticum dicoccoides
ATCTTGGAGATCAAGCGTTTCGTGGTCCACTTCACGGATAGGATCCGAGAAGCAACGCCTGAGTTGGGAAACGTGGAAGACATCGTGGACTCTGGAGAGATGCGGAGGTAGTTCCAACTGGTAGGCAACTTCTCCTCGTTTGGCGAGAATGCGAAAAGGTCCAATGTAACGAGGAGCCAATTTGCCTTTGATACCGAAACGATGGGTTCCCTTCAGAGGGGTGACCCGAAGATAAGCCTTCTCGTCAACCTCGAAAGTCATAGCCTTATGTTTTCGGTCATATTGACTCTTTTGACGAGATTGGGCTGTTTTCAACTTTTCACGAACGATACGAACTTGTTCTTCTGCTTCCTGAATCATGTCCGGGCCAAAGAATTTTCTTTCCCCGGTCTCTGACCAGTTAAGGGGTGTTCGACATCGTCGTCCATAGAGAACTTCAAAAGGGGCTTTACCCAAGCTAGATTGATAGCTGTTGTTGTAAGCGAATTCGTCAAATGGAAGGCACTTCTCCCAGTCCATTCCGAATGAGATAACAGAGGCTCGAAGCATGTCTTCTAGAATTTGGTTGACGCGTTCCACTTGACCACTCGACTGAGGGTGGAAAGCGGTGCTAAAGGAAAGACGGGTTCCCATAGCATTTTGGAAACTTTCCCAAAATCGAGAGGTGAAAAGACTTCCTCGATCCGAGTTAATTTCCAAAGGAACACCATGGAGAGACACTATTCGGGAGATGTACAATTCTGCCAGCTGACTAGCGGTTATACTCTCACGAACAGGTAAGAAGTGGGCTACTTTGGAAAGACGATCGACCACGACGAAAATAGCATTATTCCCTCTCTTGGTCCTGGGAAACCCGGTAATGAAATCTATACCAATTTTATCCCATTTCCATTCAGGAATAGCTAAGGGTTGAAGGGTGCCAGCAGGCCGTTGATGCTCTGCTTTTACACGACGACAGACGTCGCAATTTGCAATATACTGAGCAATTTCTCTCTTCATCCTAGTCCACCAGAACCTCTGG
>NW_021272717.1:0-596 GCF_002162155.2 Triticum dicoccoides
CTCACTGTTTTGGGGTCCTGGAGTGATTTCCACGATTAACGAACCCTAGGGTGCGTTTACGTGTCGGTCATCAAAACACGCGGTTTTTGTCGATTCTGACCTGTTTCGTGGACTATTACTCACCGTTTTGGGGTCCGAAAGTGATTTCCATTCTTGTTGAACCCCAAGGTGCGCTTACGTGTCGGTCGTCAACACTCACAGTTTTGTTCGATTCTGGCCCATTTCATGGACTATTACTCACTGTTTTGGGGTCCCGGAGTGATTTCCATGAGTAACGAACCCAGTGGTGCGTTTACGTGTCGGTCATCAACACTCGGAACTTTGGCCGATTCTGACGCGTTTCGTGGATTATTACTCATCGTTTTGTGGCCCCAAAGCGATTTCCATAGTTGTTGAACCCTCAGGTGCGGTTACGTGTCGGTCATCAACACCCGCAGGTTTGGCCGATTCTGGCCCGTTTCGTGGGCTATTACTCACTGTTTGGGGTCCCAGACTGATTTCAACGATTAACGAACCCTAGGGTGCTTTTACGTGTCGTTCATCAACACTCGCGGTTTTTGTCGATTCTGACCCTTTTCGAGGACTATTACTCACCG
>NW_021272718.1:0-561 GCF_002162155.2 Triticum dicoccoides
CCTTTAGTCCCGGTTGGTGCCATCAACCGGGACCAAAGACCGCCGCTTCCCGCCCTTTGGGCTGCCGAAAACTGGCCTTTGGTCTCGGTTGGTGGCACAAACCGCTACTAAAGGGGGCATTGGTCCCGGTTGGTGCCACGAACCGGGACCAATGCTTTGACTATATAAGAAACACTTGTGAAAAATTCTCAGTTTTCATCGCCAGTTGCCCCCATCCCCCGACGACGCCAAGCTCATCGACGCCGTCAGGCTGCTCCACCTCGCCGTCGCCGCCCCCGCCGCCAAGGCCGTCGCCTTCCCGAGCCCGCGCCGTCCAAGTCGCCAGCCTCCCCGAGCCCACACCGTCCTCTTCGCCGGCCTCCCCGAGCCCGCGCCGTCCAAGTCGCCGGCCTCCCCATGCCCGCGCCGTCCTCGTCGCCGGCCTCCCCGAGCCCGCGCCGTCCTCGTCGCCAGCCTCCCCGAGCCCGCCGTCCTCGTCCCCGTCGCCGCCTGTCTCCCCGAGCCCACCCTCCTCGTCCCTGTCACCGCGTGTCGCCCGAGACCGCCGTCCCCGTCACCACG
>NW_021272718.1:1319-7475 GCF_002162155.2 Triticum dicoccoides
AGAGCGAGAGAGAGAGAGCATGGATTTTCTATCAACACTTGCTAGGGTGGTTGCTATCTGAACCCTTTCTTTGCATCGAGATCCGAACTTTTTTGTAGATAAGGTTCCTATTTCTTGAATTTTGGATGATCTCTATTACCAGAGAGGAAGCCATGTGGGGGTCCTTTACGTAGCAGCAGACCAAAATGGCAGCCTATGACCTGCAATGGCAAGTGTATTCAGAGTATGCGTGCAACCCCTTTCTAGCATTGGTCTTCGAGCATGAACCGTTCTGGGAAAGCATGTGCTGTAAGTTTTGTTGTGTAGTTAACGCTCAAAGGTTCCATCCATCCTAAGCTATTTTTAGTAAGTATGAATATGCCTTAACGGTTCGGCACCTTCAACACCGGTCGTCAATAACTGCCCTTGCTGCTGGGCAGGTCCCGTTTTGACAAGCTAGGACCCGTTTTCAATTGCAAGCCTGAGAAAACGTTGCATGCTGCAACTCAGCTTAAATTTTTAATGAGTCATCCATTCATTGTGACTTGCAAGCTGTGCTAACGGTGGTCAACTGATCATTATAGTGTCGAAAGGGCCATCAATTGCAGACCAAAAATGAGTCTGTAGTGAAGACGATCAAATCGGCGCTAATATAACTGCATCTCTTTGACAGTGTTCAACAAGGTAGAGTGAGCTAGGTCCTAATGTTGGATGAGCAGCACAAAGGCGAGTGCGCGAGCGTGCAGACCGCCCGGAGATGTTTGCATGTATGCATACGTTACCTAGATCACTTAGTCAATAGTCATGTGTGTTAGTGGGCTGAAAACTAGCTGATGCAGGTAGCTAACAGAGTGTGAGGATTAGTATGTTGGCAAGCCGGGAGACTAGTTCTAGGGGCATTGAGTTAGTTGATGCATACACACAAACTTGAGTCGATCCTTCAGAGTAGGCTGCATGTGCATGTCAGTCAGTTGTGTTAGTCCAGTACGTGTGCCTGCATGTACGTACTAGCTAAGTAGCTAGTGGTGAGTGGTAAATGGATCAAGCCGTTGTATGGCTGGTCGTGCGTGTCCATGCATGTCCCCCTTTGTGTTGAGAAGAAATAGAGAAAGAGACACAAGTTGTGTGCGGTGCCAGGGAAGAAAAAATGTACGCTTTTCTTCTTCCTTGTATGTGTGTGTTCCTGGGCATACCTAACAATCACTCCCTAACAATCACTTCGGTGGCTAGCGAAATGGCTGCGGGAAGAGGCAGTGCAAGCTGTGGCGCCGTCGTCGCCGTGTTCGCTGTCATGTGCTGCTGCATTGTCTTCTGTAAGTAAAGCTAGTCGCCGAGGAGCGCCAGCTGGCCCAACAGGGAGCTGTTCCACGCCGCCAGGCCGGCGATGTCCTCGGTAAGTGAAGCTAACACACGTCTTGAGCATTCTGATAGGGTGCTGTTCAGGTACAACCTGTTGGCCGTGGTGGTCGTGGACGAGGATGAGTACAATGGTTGCACCACGCCGCCCGGGTTCAGGACCTACGCGTCCGGCAGCAACAACGTCAGGCTGGTCTATGGAGACAACCTCCGATGAAGGTGGTGAACACTGCCTGATCGCCTACTTGTTATGTTACTCGTCATGCTCTAATTAGTCTCTCTTCTACTACATTTGGCTGACGTTTATATTGGTTTTAGTGAATGTTAGTGGTGGGATGTGGAATGTCCACCATACCCATTTGTCGCGTGTAATAATATCTGCTAGGGATATTCTTTCGGTATGTGGCAGATGCGGGATGGACGCGGGCCTCCCGCTTCACGTCCCACTTGGAGCCGGATGTGCAGTGCTCGTTTCTTCCTGAGAGTATGGTTTGAGTGTGTCCGAATGTGTTGCACCTCTCTCACCTCAAACGGAGTTCTACGAGTTTGTTATTATGAGGAAGCCAATAGATTAACGAGAGAAGCCGGTGCATGCAGAGGAGGGTCTAATGTTTTTCCCTATGCGACTCCCCTCGCAACGCTATAGCACACATAAGGCCCAGGCGTAGAGGACAGGTCCTATGCTTGTATTTTAGCAGCAGGATTGATTCCAGGAGGCATGGGCGTCGCAGCGTCAGTAGCTAGAGCCGGCCAATAGACATCCATGTCGTGTTGTGATTGATGTTGTGTTGTGATGAAATATTCTTCCTTCAAATGCTGCGTGGTCAAAAGCTTACGTGAAAAAAAATACCTCCATTATCTGGGCAGCATGGAAGGCCGGGCGTGCCTGGCGCTGCGATAGATCGGCAGGCGGCGCAGGCAGCAAAAATTACTGTTATGGCCCTTCTCCCTTAGGCACGAAATCTGACCCCAGTTTGCAAAAATTTCACGATATGACCATTTTTCTATCATCATCTTCTTTGGCGGTAGGATAATGCATCCTACCGACAAGGCCTTTGACGTTATGACTTAGCTGCACCGCCACGCGGCGGCGGAGACAGGCCCTAGGCAGCCCGAGGGCTGCCTGGGGCGTGAGGCTGATTTCCTTCATACTTTGTAGAGGACACTGTAGCTACAGTGCTCAAAGGCTGCCTAGGTCGGGCGTTGCCGAATCCTGGCGCCGCCACTGGTCATGCCCGTTCGGTGCAGAAAAGGCCCAACCGTCAAGGTCCTTCATGGTAGGATGTGTTACCCTACTGCCAGGTCTATGGTGGTAGGGTCTTCATCTTTTGTTTATTGCATACGTGCCCCTGCTATAATTGCATGCATGTCCCTACCATCAGGGCGGTAGGGTCTTTTTCGCACGGAACGGGAGTGATGGTGCAGGCAAGACCTACCGCCGAAGATTTCGGTGGTAGGATGTGCTACCCTGCCACCAAAGACAATGAGGATAGAAAAAAAGATCAGATCGTGATTTTTTTTAAAGTGGCGTCAGATCGTACTTAAGTTAAGGAAAAGGGTCAAAACTATGAATTTGACTAGTGCAGGAAGCAGCGGCAAGGGTCAAAGGTTGCTGCCTTGACTCCCAAAGTGGGGTCAGATCGTACTATAGTGGTTTCCTGGTCCGTGCTCGACCAACAATGCGAGTTTAGCAGTGGTGCGGGCGTGTGGTGGCGGCGGTGGGCAACAGATGTGGTCATACATATGACGCAAGGTGGAGGTGGCTTCCTCGCTTCACCTGGATGGGTCATGGCCAACTGTGTGCGGGATTGGGTGGGTACCGATGGTGTCGGTTGCACTCGGGGTATAACGTGTTGCTGAACCATGTTATTGACGGGTATAAATTTCACATTGTAAAAGATGTCCAATCAAATGAAGAAAGTGCACATGTATGATTGTGCAAGGTGTGGATAAAGGCAAATAAAGCCTCATGTGTTATTATCAAGATGCGGGGATACTAGCCTGTAGTCAGGAGTATATGGATTGTGGGAGCAACAATAGATTGTCACATGGAGTTGGACATCCAGGGCAGTATATGGCTTGTTGGTAGCGGCGGCAAACGGTCAAAGGAAGCTGCTTGATGAAGGATGGTGCCTCGAGGGGTATAACGATCATAGTATAAAAGGTGTCCGGTCAAACAAAATGAGTGCACACATACAATTTGTGCAAGGTTTGAACAAAATAAAGTAAAGTTTCCCATGTCATTATAACGAGGGGAAGGGATAGATATATAGAGAGGGATGGGATGAAAGGTTCCCGGTCAAATATAAAGAGTGCATACATATGATTGTGAAAGGTTCTTGTGTTATTATAATGAGAGGAAGAGATAGGTAGACAGGGAGTCACCGGATAAAAGGTGCCCAGTCAAATAAAAAGAGTGCACACATATGATTGTGCAAAGTTCAGACAATGAAAAGTAAAGGTTCCCGTGCCAATATATTGAGAAGAAGAGATAGCTAGATAGAGAGGGATGGGGTAAAAGGTGCTCAGTCAAATAAAAAGAGTGCACAGACACGGTTGTGCAAAGTTCGGGCAATGGAAAATAAAGGTTCTTGAGTCATTATAATGAGACGAAGAGACAGATAGATAGAGAGGGATGGGGTAAAAGGTTCATGTGCAAGGTTTGACAATGACAAACAAAGGTTTGGCCAATAAAAGGTTTGTGACAAATGGAGCACCACCGCATGTGGGATGTGTTGATTTAAGTTTTTGAACAGAAATGTATGAGAAAAGACCGAAGAGACCGTATGGACGATGCCTATCACATGGTTTAAAAAGTGCTCACCGTCATGGGGCATAGTTTAAAAAACTGGACATGGCCACCGGTCAGATCGGGAAAAACCGGAACCGATGGTCTCGACGGTTTTATAAGCTAATTAGACCGTTTTATAAAATTACAACCAATACCGAAGAATTCTCTGAGCTTGGCACCAACGCCCATCACCTGTCTCTGGTACCACCACAACAGGCACCAAAGAAAAATATGATGGGTCACCTCCACACCCGAGCTCGTTGGAAAAAAAGGAAAAATAACTGCGGCCGTTCGAGATCAATCCTTGGGCGCTACTGAATAGGCCAACATCGACAAAATGTATGTACATAATTGTCCCTGCCTAATCCCATTACCTCTGCATTAGTCAAACTAGAAGCGCCAGCGTGTACATATTTTTTGAACTGTTTTCATGTTGCGTACTTATCAGAAATGAGAAGAATGGAAGTTAGTTTAATTATTTTAATTCAAGTCAGAAACTTCAAAATACAATTTGATCCCAGCATCCATGACTAGTACAATACTGTGCCAGATAGCAACATACTGCTGATCGGCAGAAAATAAAACATACTTGTACATTAATTCATCAATTAATTCATCCCAGCATCCATAAATGCAATGTAATTAATTCATCAATTATCATACGCCATTATTAGATAAAATGGAAGCAAGATTAAGAACAAACTAGAAATTTTACATACTTCTAATGAATATTGCCGTTTCATTACTGAAGACGTGTAATGTGAAGAGAAGAGTTCAAGGCAGGTAAAAGCTAAAATAATCTCAGGCGAAAATCTGTACACAGTAGTAGTCTGCATCACTCTGCATAGATGGAATTTGTAATAGCTGATAGTACATAGATAGTAGACCAGCAAAGAAAAAACGGAATCTGGGCAGAAATTATATTGTTATAGGTTTTAAATAAATAAAGCAGATAAATTTGATCGAGTAACGGATGCATGGTTGCAGCACAATAACTACAGAGGTGGTGTTCTGATGGTACCTCTGTGTGTGACCGTGAGAGGTAGAGCTGCGCGGCCGCCGCTGCTGGCGCCGCTGCTGGCGCCGCTGCCATGTCACCTGTCGTTCCCGCTGGCTCCTACAACCAGATCAATCGCATAACCGAAATGAATCACATCAATCTACTCAAACCGCGTCGAATCGAATCGGCTAGAATCGAGCAAGGACGATGAGCCAGTGGTGATGCTTCACTGGATCACGTTGTTGGGCGGGGAGGAGAAGCGGAGCAGCAGCTTGGCCTCCATTTTAGCAGCTCAGATGAGGCCCGCCTCGCTATGGCAGGGTAGGAGAGCGTGTGCCGCTGGAGGTCGGGTATGAGGTGGAAGAGACGAAGGAGCGATGGAGCGTGGGAGTTGAGGGACGTGCTCGCGTCTTATCTCCTCCGTCGGCTGACCATAGAGGGTCACGGGGGCTTCTCCAACAGCCCCGACTACCGCCAGAGAGGAGACGAGGCGAGGCTGCGGATTTGGTCACCGTCAGTGAGGAGACGAGGCTGCGGATCTTGGCCGCCGTAGAGTTACGGCCGTGGTGGAGGAAGAGCAAAGGGGAGACGGTGCCACGACGGGCTGGATGCATTGAACTAGGATGGGAAGAGGTGACCGGAGATGACAGAGTGGAAGAAAGAGGAGGATCGATGGGGAAGAGAGGAAAATGTCCAGAAATTTTTGGCACCGTCCACTCGTTGGAACCTCTCGTCGCCTATGAACCCTTCGCTCACCAGCCGAGGTTTGATACAGTACAGGCATGTCAGCCTACGAGCTCAGCCTAGTGAGCTATCCACATGCAAACCTGGTCCTGTTTCATCTCAAAGAGGAAATAACCTTCGACCGTCTAAAATGAATGAAATGATAAAAGGGAAAGAAGTTGGACCAGATCTCAAGAAGACCATGTGGCTCTGATTGCCACCTTTCCAAAGAAACTTTATATCTTTGCTTTTGTCTATATATATATATATATATATATATATATATATATATATATATATATATATA
>NW_021272718.1:7554-8767 GCF_002162155.2 Triticum dicoccoides
GAGAAGAAGAGGTCGATCACTTCTCTATGTGTATATGTTCATGACGATCTTCTGTACTTAATGGTTTCCTTCATTTGCCTACTAGCTACCTAGCGTGTCGAGTCCTCTCTATACGTAGCGTCGACCAAGCACGGAGATAAGAGAGGACACTCATCTTATTAGCGAGCTAACACAATATATGAAACTCCTAAATTAACCCTACAAAACCCCCCACCCCCCCCTCCAATTTCAGAAAAAAAAACCCAGCCCCTGAACTGCTAACGCGTGAAAGCCTTTTGGTCCCGGTTGATGGTACCAACCGGGACAGAAGGACCCCATGCCTAAGTAAGCTGCTCCGGCCATGTGGAGCCCCATCTGTCCCGGTTCCCGATCGAACCGGGACTAAAGGTATAGGGCTTTAGTTACGACCCTTTAGTCCTGGTTCGGGAACCGAGACAAATGGCCCTCACGAACCGGGTCAAATGGCTCTTTTTCTACTAGTGCATGGCCCGGGACTCTCTTGTATCCCTATGAACATTATTTATTGAACAATAATACTCTAAAAAACATATCAACATTGCTGTTCCCTTTTCTATATTGAAAATTACCTGCTATAATACAAAGCAGTGTTCTTTATCACACTTTATATCCGAGCAATCATTTATTTTGTGTCCTGTCAAAGCAACATAGACCACCTTCCTAGCCACCTTGGAGTTCGTTGCCAGTGATTCATTACATTGAGGGGGTGTTTGTTTCAGGGACTTTTTAGTCCCAGAGACTAGAAAAAGTCTATAAAAAGTCACTAGGAACCAAACGGGAGGGACTTTTTCTACGGGGACTAGAAAAAGACTCTAATAGAGAGTCTTTTTTGATTAGTCTCTGGGACTAGAAAAAGTCCTAGGACTTCTGAACCAAACACCCCCTGAATCTCATAGCCCTAATTTTCATCTGAACAACTAATGCATAATGTACTTAACGCTAACAGTGTAAATTTTTAACGATGGATTTTTTATTTAGGTGAAATAAATGCCTAAAAAGAACAACACATTCAAGCTCTCTGAATGGGAAGCTATCGGAAACAAGCTCTACTATGAAAATATGGTTATCTAGAGTGTTTGCTAGTTTAACCGATTGATGATTGACATTGAGAGCTGTTAGAGAATTCAATTTCCTAGCTGTCATTGCGCCTATTATGGAAGGGCGTACCAACCCTCAATGCAGCTAGGTGATTTTA
>NW_021272719.1:0-1267 GCF_002162155.2 Triticum dicoccoides
AAGCACCGTCATGATCACCATCGTCACCGGCGCGACACCTTGATCTCCATCGTAGCATCGTTGTCGTCTTGCCAATCTTATGCTTTCACGACTATCACTACCGTTTAGTAATAAAGTAAAGCATTACATCGCGATTGCATTGCATACAATAAAGCGACAACCATATGGCTCCTGCCAGTTGCCGATAACTTGGTTACAAAACATGATCATCTCATACAATAAAATTCAGCATCATGCCTTGACCATATCACATCACAACATGCCCTGCAAAAACAAGTTAGACGTCCTCTACTTTGTTGTTGCATGTTTTACGTGGCTGCTACAGGCTTAAGTAAGAACCAATCTCACCTACGCATCAAAACCACAACGATAGTTTGTCAAATAGACTCCGTTTTAACCTTCGCAAGGACCGGGCGTAGCCATACTTGGTTCAACTAAAGTTGGAGAGACAGTCGCCCGCAAGCCATCTCTGTGCAAAGCACGTCGAGGGAACCGGTCTCGCGTAAGCGTACGCGTAAGGTTGGTCTCGGTCGTCTCGTCCAACAATACCGCCGAACCAAAGTATGACATGCTGGTAGGCAGTATGACTTGTATCGTCCACAACTCACTTGTGTTCTACTCGTGCATATAACATCAACATCAATAACCTAGGCTCGGATGCCACTGTTGGGTTTCGTAGTAATTTCAAAAATTTTCCTACGCACACGCAAGATCATGTGATGCATAGCAACGAGGGGAGAGTATTGTCTATGTACCCAACGCAGACCGACTGCGGAAGCGATGACACGATGTAGAGGAAGTAGTCGTACGTCTTCTCGATCCAACCGATCAAGCACCGAAACTACGACACCTCCGAGTTCGAGCACACGTTCAGCTCGATGACGATCCCCGGACTCCGATCCAGCAAAGTGTCGGGGAAGAGTTTCGTCAGCACGACGGCGTGGTGACGATCTTGATGAACTACAGCAGCAGGGCTTCACCTAAACTCCGCTACAGTATTATCGAGGAATATGGTGGCAGGGGGCACCGCACACGGCTAAGGAATAAATCACGTGGATCAACTTGTGTCAACTTGTGTGTTTAGAGGTGCCCCTGCCTCCGTATATAAAGGAGGAGAGGAGGGGAGGCTGGCCGGCCAAGGGGGGGAGGCGCAGGAGAGTCCTACTCCCTCTGGGAGTAGGATTCCCCCTCCAATCCTAGTCCAACTAGGATTCCTCGGAGGGGAAAAGAGGAGGAGGGGGCCGGCCACCTCTCCTAGTCCTAATAG
>NW_021272720.1:0-1498 GCF_002162155.2 Triticum dicoccoides
GCATAAACCCAAACGCTTTGATCATCTCATCAAAGCGAATGTTCCAACTCCGAGATGCTTGCACCAGTCCATAAATGGATCGCTGGAGCTTGCATACTTTGTTAGCGTTCCGAGGATCGACAAAACCTTCCGGCTGCATCATATACAGTTCTTCCTTAAGATGCCCGTTAAGGAATGCTGTTTTGACGTCCATCTGCCATATCTCATAATCATAGTATGCGGCAATTGCTAACATGATTCGGACGGACTTTAGCTTCGCTACGGGAGAGAATGTCTCGTCGTAGTCAATCCCTTGAACCTGTCGATAACCCTTAGCGACAAGTCGAGCTTTATAGATGGTAACATTACCATCCGCGTCCGTCTTCTTCTTAAAGATCCATTTGTTTTCTATCGCTCGCCGATCATCGGGCAAGTCTATCAAAGTCCATACTTTGTTTTCATACATGGATTCTATCTCGGATTTCATGGCTTCAAGCCATTTGTTGGAATCCGGGCCCGCCATTGCTTCTTCATAGTTCGAAGGTTCATTGTTGTCTAACAACATGATTTCTAGGATAGGGTTGCCGTACCACTCTGGTGCGGAACGTGTCCTTGTGGACCTACGAAGTTCAGCAGTAACTTGATCCGAAGTACCTTGATCATTATCATGGTTTTCCTCTTCAGTTGGTGTGGGCATCACAGGAACGGTTTCCTGTGCTGCGTCACTATCCCGCTCAAGAGGTAGTACTTCATCGAGTTCTACTTTCCTCCCACTTACTTCTTCCGAGAGAAACTCTTTTTCCAGAAAGCATCCGTTCTTGGCAACAAAGATCTTGCCTTCAGATCTTAAGTAGAAGGTATACCCTACAGTTTCCTTAGGGTATCCTATGAATACGCATTTTTCCGACTTGGGTTCGAGCTTTTCAGGTTGAAGTTTCTTGACATAAGCTTCGCATCCCCAAACTTTTAGAAACGACAGCTTAGGTTTCTTTCCAAACCATAATTCATACAGTGTCGTCTCAACGGATTTAGACGGTGCCCTATTTAAAGTGAATGTAGCTGTCTCTAGAGTGTATCCCCAAAATGATAGCGGTAAATCGGTAAGAGACATCATAGACCGCACCATATCCAATAGAGTGCGATTACGACGTTCAGACACACCGTTTCGCTGAGGTGTTCCAGGCGGCGTGAGCTGTGAAACGATTCCACATTTCTTTAAGTGTGTACCAAATTCGTGACTTAAGTATTCTCCTCCACGATCTGATCGTAAGAATTTTATCTTTCGGTCACGTTGATTCTCCACCTCATTCTGAAATTCCTTGAACTTTTCAAAGGTCTCAGACTTGTGTTTCATTAAGTAGACATACCCATATCTACTCAAGTCATCTGTGAGAGTGAGAACATAACGATATCCTCCGCGAGCCTCAACGCTCATTGGACCGCACACATCGGTATGTATGATTTCCAACAAGTTGGTTGCTCGCTCCATTGTTCCGGAGAATGGAGTCTTGGTCATTTT
>NW_021272721.1:0-3331 GCF_002162155.2 Triticum dicoccoides
ATGTTACTACGCTCGAGAACAATCTTTCTTTTGAGGGCAAGACGACATGATCAAATGAGTGAGGACTTGAAATAATTCCTAACTCATCAATCGAAATGTGCACCAGGAAGATGGACAAGGTAGCACGATCAATCTTAGAATGATGATTCAAGAACCAACACGTTAAGAATGAGGTTATTGTCCATTTAACTACCAAGCAACAGAGTTGCTAGCAGTATTGATTTCACACACCACGATTCACTTGTCGGCATTCCGGTTACAATAACACAGGAACCGAGGAATGAACAATGATGGCAAGAAGTATCACTGTACCAAGAGTTCATAGGATGGTGTGCAATTCCTACAATAATCCCGATATAAAAGATGGTAATACTCCAAGGTAGAACAGAGCAAAAGCTGGATTGGCATTATGATCTGCGGAGTACAATTGTTTTGACCCAATCCTAGATATGGATGAGGTACTGAAGTTTGTTTCTCCTAGTCATTCCGGAATAGAATGGCTTGACGGACCACAAGAGTAATAGGTATCGATGAACGATTGCACGCATACTCTTGACTATCAATTGATAAACAAGGGTCAGAAGACAACTAAAGAGGGACAACTCAAAGGAACATACGATTTTCTGAGTTGTGGATGCATGGTTTAGCATGTCGAACGAAGCTCAACATTTCTTCCGGATAACCCATGCGGAAAAAGGTAGAACTGGCAGAGCCACAATATATAATGGAGAACTCATCAAGAGCACTCTGGTTGTGATCGTTCAGTTCAACGAGGAACTTCTGCCATAAGTAGTTCATGGTATTTGGAAGAAGAAGATACCACGGACTTCAAGGACTATCGCAAAGGTTACTAATAACCTAAGGGAGCTAGCAATTACTATCAACATGAAGTAAGTAGGGTGAATCTCGGGTTCAAAAACCCAGGAATAGAATACCTACTACTAAATGGCATCACGGGATGCTTTCGATAATGACGGCCAGAATCATCACACTGGAAACACAGATCATGGCTACACCACTAGATAATCCTCTAAGCACTTAGGGTCATAATTATTAACTCCAACATATATGTCGAGGCAACAGAGTACCTCAACTCACCGGTTAGTGTGGTTAATCTGGCCCAAAGGAACATCGGAACGGGAGGAAGGGGTTTTGCAAATGCTTCAGACTATTTAGAAACCTGGGATGACTCGGACAGCATAACGGCTGTAAATGCTCAAAAAGATTTGAGACAATCACAAAAATGGTGGCATAACCACTCAGAAGCACAATATCAAGGTTTCGAGATCATCAGTTAACATACAGAAGTGGTAGGAACTGGACTCAAGCTTAAATCGAACAATCTTATAAGTCTACGGACTAGTAACACGTGATCCTGATAGAAAGAAGAGAAAGTCTAGTTCCTTAACCCCGCAGGAAAGATAGGATGACTCAGATCAGAAGGGCATGAGGTATAAGGAGTAAAAGAGCCTTACGTTCCATCCCACAATCAATTCCCTTATATAACTAAAGAATTCCTAGACTCAACTTCGACCAGTTTGGCTTGGTAATCCTACAGGTAGTCAAGCTCTGATACCAACGCTGTCAGGACCCCGACTCAATGCCATATCGATCTAGCATGTAACACCTCATATCACTTTGCGGCCTCACGCACGGTATTCCCACGGGTGTCGCCTTACCTTTGCCCGGGACCGTTTGCGCCTTTTGGCACACGTATATGATAGTGTCGCTAGCATCCATATGATAAGGAGCCCGGGCTGACATGGCTAGTCGTAAACCCAAAGTGGCACAAACTTACAGGGACAGGCATCCATGACCCAGCATCGAACGTGTCGGTCAACAGCGAGTGAATCCAGGCTGTAGCACTGGGCTAGCAGGACTCCGGTGAACCGGGCTGTAGCAGGCTAACATGACTCCAGTATTCATCGCGTGACATTTCCCCGAAGGGACAGACACAGGAACGAAGATGGACACATGCCGGCCAGCCTAAGTGTTCCGGAGCAGTAGCAAGCTACCATGGCTCAGTGGAAACACTAGGAGACATTTCCCGGTAAGAGAGGCTACCAAGGATAAACAACTAGGTTGTCAGATCCCACACATACCAAGCATTTCAATAACATACACACAATAAGCTCAATATGTGCAAATACAACATGGCATCACAACATGACTCTATGACTCAAATATTTATTCAATAGGCTCCGAGGAGCGAGATATTACAAACATGGGTCTCATGACCCAACAATCAGAGCATACAAGTCAAAGCACATGCGGAAGCTTAACATGTCTGAGTACAGACATCTAGAAATGAAAAAGGCTGAGAAGCCTGACTATCTACCAGATCCTGCCGAGGGCACAAGATCGTAGCTGAGGTAACAAGCTAAACGTCGAAGACCATACGGAACTACTAGCGAGACTGGTGTCTCTCTGCAAAAACATAAAATAGGCAAACGTGAGTACAAATGTACCCAGCAAGACTTACATCAGAACTAACTACATATGCATCATTATCAACAAGGGGATGGTGGGGTTTAACTGTAGCAAGCCAGCTTTGACTCGGTGGCTAACCTAAACTACGACTGCAAGTAACTCTTTTGAGGTGGCGCACACGAGTCCACATATTCACCATATCAATACACCACTATGGATCCGCTCCCGTCTCCCTACGAGAACGCCATCCATAGCACTCACGCTTATCTTGCGTATTTTAGAGTATCCACTTTCACTTGTCTATGAACTGATATAAGCAACCCAGAAGTCCTTTACCGCGGACACGGCTATTCGAATAGATAATGTTAACCCTGCAGGGGTGTACTTCTTCACACACGCTCTCACCACTTACCGCCGTTTACATGACATGTACTCGGCAACCTTCAAGCGGAAGCCCAACGTGGGTGTCGGCCACGGCCTACCTAAACACTCGAGTCTCTAGTCCAGGTTTATCGCCTATTCGGGTTCCATCCATGAGGAGATCCGGCCGGAGTTTCGCTCACAGCCCCAAACGATGTGAACAGGGTTCCCGAGACACCAAACGGGCGCCCGGTACACCGTGCCACGTGCCTACCGCATCACAGCCCACCCCTACGGTCAGCGCTGCCCACGGCCTCCAGCATACTACAAACACCAGAAACTACTTGCAACTCCTGGACAGAGGACAAGGGTGATTAAGAAGCCGAGAGGGTCCATTGGTTTCGGGCCCAATGCGTGGTAGTAGCTGAATCATGGATCACAAACACAGAACTCAGTTCCTGAGGACGGCTGCAATGAGACAACCCACCATGTACTCCTACATGGCCTCTCACCGCTACCTTTACCAAATCGTGTTCACACG
>NW_021272722.1:0-1151 GCF_002162155.2 Triticum dicoccoides
TCTCCAACAAGTTCTATAGCTAAAAGATGGAGGAGAATCGCTCAACTAGTGAGCATGTGCTCAGATTGTCTGGGTACTTCAATCGCTTGAATCAAGTGGGAGTTAATCTTCCAGATAAGATAGTGATTGACAGAATTCTCTAGTCACCATCACCAAGTTAGTAGAACTTCGTGATGAACTATAGTATGCAAGGGATGATGAAAATGATTCCCGAGCTCTTCGTGATGTTGAAATCAACGAAGGTAGAAATCAAGAAAGAGCATCAAGTGTTGATGGTTGACAAGATCACTAGTTTCAAGAAAAGGGCAAAGGGAAAGAAAGGGGAACTTCAAGTAGATTGACAAGCAAGTTGTCACTCCCACGAAGAAGCCCAAAGCTGAACCAAAGCCTGAAACTGAGTGCTTACACTGCAAAGGAAATGGTCACTGGAAGCGGAACTACCCTAAAATATTTGGTGGATAAGAAGGATGGCAAAGTGAAAAAGGGTATATTTGATATACAGGTGTTTGATGTGTGCTTTACTAGTGTTTATAGCAACCCCTCGGTATTTGGTACTGGTTCAGTTGCTAAGAGTAGTAACTCGAAACGGGAGTTGCAGAATAAACAGAAACTAGTTAAGGGTGAAGTGATGATGTGTGTTGAAAGTAGTTTCAAGATTGATATGATCATCATCGCACACTCACTATTCTTTCGGGATTAGTGTTGAACCTAAATAAATGTTATTTGGTGTTTGCGTTGAGCATGAATATGATTTGATCATGTTTATTGCAATACGGTTATTCATTTAAGTAAGAGAATAAACTGTTGTTCTATTTACATGAATAAAACCTTATATGGTTACACACCCAATGAAAATGGTTCATTGGATCTCGATCGTAGTGATACACATATTCATAATATTGATGCCAAAAGATGCAAAGTTAATAATGATAGTGCAACTTATTTGTGGCACTGCCGTTTGGGTCATATCGGTGTAAAGCGCATGAAGAGACTCCATAAAGATGGATTTTCGGAATCACTTGGTTATGAATCATTTGATGCTTGCGAACCGTGCCTTTTGGGCAAGATGACTAAAACTCCGTTCTTCGGAACAATGGAACGAGTTACTGACTTGTTGGAAATAATACATACCGATGTATGCGATCCAATGA
>NW_021272723.1:0-1127 GCF_002162155.2 Triticum dicoccoides
GAGCCGGACTATGATAGTCTACACGATTTATTTGGTTGGATGCATTCCTACTTCCGTACCTGCCCAGATTCTCTCAAGCCGTGTATCTTCTACATGTCAATTTTTCCTCAAGGCCAGATCATAAGGCGGAGGCGGCTAATAAGGCGCTGGATTGCAGAGAGCTACTCCAGGGAAGACAATGAAGAATCTGCAGAGGAGAACGGAGAGCGGCAATTCTCTGACCTCCTTGATCTGAGCATGATACAGCAGGTACCACAGCTAGTCACCACCGCGGAATTCAATGACAGAAAGATGGCCTTGTGCAAGTTGAACAGTTTCATCCGTGAGTACATCATCCCGCTGCGGAAAGAAGAAAACCTTGTGTTTGAGCTGGGGGGTAATTGTGCATTAACCACCCAGCGCACAGGGCGTCACCTCGTCATATTGGACGACTGGGACAGAGACAGAATTGTATTTGAGGGCATCGACTTCTCACGGCTGCGATCACTCACAGTGGTTGGGAAGTGGAAATCATTCTTCATATCTGAGCGTATGAATCTGCTTCGGGTCCTTGATCTGGAGGATGCAACATCAGATATAACGGCTGGCGATCTCAAGAAGGTAGTGAAACGGCTGTGTCGCCTCAAGTTCCTCTCTCTCCGAGGGCATACTGAGATCGATCATCTACCAAGTTCATTAGGGGATCTCAGGCAGCTCCAGACCTTGGACGTCAGGGACACCTCCATAGTGACTCTGCCTGCGAGCATCACCAAGTTAAAGAAGTTGCAGTACATTCGTGCCGGCCGTGGCACCACCATCTCAGCACTACTTGCTTCATCCTGCTGGTTGCCCGATTTCTGCAAGTGCCGTCAACTAGTTGGTGTTCAAGTGCCCGGGGAAATTGGGAATCTGACAGGGCTGCACACGCTCGGTGTTGTCAATGTCGCTGCTTCAGGGGGGAGGGCTGCCATAAAAGAGATCAAGAAGCTCAGCCAGTTGCGGAAGCTGGGAGTGTCCGGCATCAACAAACATAACAGCAAAGACTTCTTCTCTGCAATCTCGGTTCATGTGCATCTGGACTCCTTGTCAGTGCAGATGGACATTGAAGGCTGCTTGGATGATATCCTCCTGCCTCTGAAGAACCTGCG
>NW_021272724.1:0-1329 GCF_002162155.2 Triticum dicoccoides
GCCACCCCTCGCCTCGCCGATGCCTCCAGAAGAACCGCCGCGCCTTCTTCTTCGTCTCCACCAACCCATGTGACGCCGGAAGCCTCGGAGCGCCGTCCCCGACGCCTTCTTCCTCCTCGGGCCACCGAGATCGCCGGCGACCTCCCGTCGTCACCAGCCCCTCCCCGAGCCCACTGACCACCCCTGCGGACTCGCTGTGAGCTCCTACGCCTCCCCTCCCTCTTCCCCCCTTCGATTGTGCCCTGTAGCCCCGATCCCACCGGAGCCGCGAGCTCGGCTCCGCCGGCGATGTCGCCGCCGTCACTACAGACAGCAAGGCTCGAAACCGAGCACGGCACCGTGCTCCTAGCATCCTCAGGAGCTCGGCGAGCCCCTTAACCATCCCTCCCGTCCTCTGTGGCCTCGCCCCGCTCGAACCCGAAGCTCCGGCCGCCGCCTCGCTCGCCGCCGGCACCGATTCCGGCCGCCCCGAGCGCAACTGACTCCACCAAGAGCTTCGGCTCGTCTCCAGCTCCTCCTAGATGCCCTCCGCGGCCCATTTGGTCGCCGGAGTGGCCAAAACCACTCTTGCCGCCGCGTCGGGCTCGCCGGCGGCTGAACGCCGGCAGCCGACTTTGACTTTGACCATGGGTGGGCCCCGGTTGACTCTACTGAGTCAATGACAGGTGGGGCCCAGCCCTGTTAACTATTAGGATTAGTTTAATTAATTTTAGTTAAGCTAATCACACTGACATGTGGGTCCCAGTGTCAGGTTTGACCTGGACCCGGTCTGTTGACCTGCTGAGGTCAGCATGACGCAATGATGACGCAGATAATCATTTTCTAAAATAATTCAGAAAATCCAGAAAATTATATAAACTTCTAAAAATCATAGAAAATTAACCGTAACTCCAAATTAAATAATTTGTATATGAAAAATTATCAGAAAAATTCAAGGAATCCATCTGTACCATTTTCATGCATGTTAGAACAACTTATAGCTGCTGTTTAGCACAAATCATATAAAGGGCATTTAAATAATCACATATGGAGTTTAAATTTGAATCTTGTATTCAAACCAACCCCATTTAACTTGTTGCTAGATGCATTAGCCCAAAACACATTCATTTTGCCATGTCATGATCATGCATCATATTGTGCATTGCATTGATTGTGTTTCTTTCTGTGTTGCCGGTATTTGTCCCCTCTCGATAGACGTGATACCGATGATGTGATCGTTGACACTGATGAAGACTAAATGTTATCTTCAGAAGTGCCAGGCAAGCAAAACCCCCTTGTTCATTCCGATAAAATCCCACTCTCTCGCTCCTGCTCTCTTTTACTGCATTA
>NW_021272725.1:0-1462 GCF_002162155.2 Triticum dicoccoides
TTTTGCACGGCGTGGGCACATGTGCTATAGGGACGATGGTATTTTTTCATAATTTTTGGTGATGGAGAAGTATCCGAAAAATTCCCTCTACGCGGATTGGCCCTTCACGCGTCTACGGCTGTGGCCGGCGGCCTACGGGGGCTAGCATGCCGCCAAATCTTGCGTAGGCGGCCTCTCACAAGTCTGGAAGTGTTTTGACGGTTGCAAACGCCCGGCACGCGTTTTCGGGGTGTGCCCCACCCCCTCACGGACGGCGCCGCCGCCGGCACCTGGAGGGGGGAAACGGACGCGTCGGGTCTACACGGAGGGGATCTTGCTCTGGGTCTGGCCCGGTTGTTGCTCCAAAGTGTTCCTATGGGCTGACCTAACACAACCGGGCGGGGAGGTCCGCTGGTCAAAGCCCGTTCGTGCAAAGTCAAAGGGCTAGATCCCGTGGTCAAACGCTACAGGGTTAGGCGGGACCGGGGCCCTGGGGGTAGCAATGCCACCGGAGCGTCGCACCGGGCCCTCATACATGCGCGGTGGTGTGGTGGCATGTCCGAAGAGGCGGCACGCGTCTCCGGGGCGTGGCCCCCCCTCACGGATGGCGATGACACGGTAGTAGATGTTCTGCGGTAACGATGCGGCATGAATATTATTAAATACTTGGAGCGCGATAAAATCATGAGTTTTTTTTGCACGATGTGGGCACATGTGCTATAGGAACGATGGTATTTTTTCATAATTTTTGGTGATGGAGAAGTATCCAAAAAATTCCCTCTACGCGGATTGCCCTTGGCGTGTCTACGGCTGTGGCCGGCGGCCTACGGGGGCTAGCATGCCGCCAAAGCTTGCGTAGGCGGCCTCTCACAAGTCTGGAAGTGTTGTGACGGTTGCAAACGCCCAGCACGCGTGTCCGGGGTGTGCCCCCCCCCCTCGCGGACGGCGTCGCCGCCGGCACCTGGAGGGGGGAAACGGACGCGTCGGGTCTACACGGAGGGGATCTTGCTGTGGGTCTGGCCAGGTTGTTGCTCCAAAGTGTTCCTATGGGCTGACCTAACACAACCGGGCGGGGAGGTCTGCTGGTCAAAGCAAGTCCGTGCAAAGTTAAAGGGCTAGATCCCGTGGTCAAATGCTACAGGGTTAGGCGGGACGGGGGCCTTGGGGGTAGCAATGCCACCGGAGCGTCGCACCGGGCCCTCATACATGCGTGGTGGTGTGGTGGCATGTCCGAAGAGGCGGCACGCATCTCCGGGGCGTGGCCCCCCCCTGACGGACGGCGATGACAAGGTAGTAGACGTTCTGCGGTAACGATGCGGCGTGAATATTATTAAATACTCGGAGGGCAATAAAATCATGAGTTTTTTTGCACGACGTGGACACATGTGCTATAGGAACGATGGTATTTTTTCATAATTTTTGGTGATGGAGAAGTATCCAAAAAATTCCCTCTACGCGGATTGCCCTTCGCGCGTCTACGGCT
>NW_021272726.1:0-2220 GCF_002162155.2 Triticum dicoccoides
ACAAGAGATAGGGTTGATTTCGGACCCCTCCACCAAGGGCCACGAAATTCCCCCCTCTTCCTCCATATATACAGCCCTTAGGGCATCGTTTAGACTTTGGGTTTTGTTTAGATTAAAAGTTCGCCATAGCTGCAACTTCGCGTACTTCGTTTGTGTTCAACGACCAGACAAAGGCGTCACAGAACCCCACCTTGATCAATAAAGCTTTCATCTTATATTCGCAATATCCAGATTGCAATCTTAGTTTCTTGCTTGTTCTTCGTTTGCTCGCAGGAAACAGACCCTCGTGGTCAGGTTGATCGTGCTCCGGCGTGGTCAATAACCTCTCGGAGTTGGTTTAGCGATTGCTAAGGCGCGACGTCCTCGCACGTTCGTAGTCGGATCGTCAAAGTCGACTTCCACCAAAGCGATATCCATCATCTCATCGAAAGACGGGACACCCCCGCCTCTATCAAGTGGTATCAGATTTCCAGGTTGCTCGGTGAGATTTTACAGTTTTTCGTAGTTTAGATCGAGTCTGTTCTTCATACCTACAGTCCACGAAAAAGCCACACAAAAAAAATTAGGGTTAGTTCATCATATCCGAACCAATCTGAGCCTTTGCATAATCTTTTTAGGGTTTTGCTTTGTTGAATTTGCGGTTGCATCATCGTGTCTAGTTGCTGGTCTTAGAGTCTAGTCTTTTAGAGTTTCGAGTTCTGGTCATAAGTTGTCATGCCGCCGCCGCACCATCATCATCGCCCCTGCCATCTACCACCACCGCTTATTCGCCACCGCTTCGAATCCGTATCCATATACCACCACCGCTGTCATATACTACCACCGCTGCCATCTACCACCATATATCCACCACCAATCCGAGTTCTTGTCATATTAGGTTTGTTTTCGAGATCCATCTAGATTCCGATTCGTGTTTCCTTGCCGGAGTAGGTTTAGGCCCAAAATTTTTCAAAAACGCATTTTTCGAAAAAATTTCTGGCTATCCTATTTTTAGGTGTTTCTGAGTGTTTTGAGACAGGTGCCATTATAGGAAGTTTTTTTTGACCCGTTTCCAGTTTTTGGGTCCGGGCAGTCGAAAAAACGAAAAAAAAAATTTGGTCGAAAAAATTTCGTGCCCATCCTGTCAGTTTGACCTAGGAAGAGTTTTGAGACACTCACCATTATAGTGATTTTTCGCAAAAAAAAAGCAGCGCAAAAAAAAGAGCGAAAAAAATCCCAGAGTGTGCTTTTTCCTTGTTTACGTGCAGCGCCGTGATTTTGTTAGTGTTCTAGGCTCGCGTCTCTAGCACGGTCTAGCCTAGGACCAGCACAGTACCGTCGTTGAGCGTTTATTCAACTTTGCATCTCTGAATTGATTATTGCGGACCCTTTTTGCTACCATATTATAAGCCTTCCCAGCTCCACATACATCTACGTCGTGCGTTTGACTCTCCCTAGTAATCGCTCTATCCAAGCTTTGAGAGTTTTGACTACAACGGTTGCCGATCACCGCCTGCTGCTGGGTAAGAACTGGTAAGAATTTGAGTTTTGCTTGACGGAGTTGTGACACCCTCCACCACCTCTTGTTAGTAGTCTGTAGGATCATATTCTTGTGTGTTTCTATTGCTGCTAACCATGCCAGGATCACAAGCCGACGAGACTGACTGGGAGAACATGACGAATAAGGATTTGCATGATAAATTTCAGCAAATGATAAGTGGACAGGTGCAAGATGTGCTAAACAGATTTGAAGAGGCCATGGAGAAGATAGATGGCATGGAGAAGACGTTCGAAACAAAGCTCAATAACAAGTTTAATGAATTGCTCGCGCGTCTTCCACCACCACCACCCGCTGCACCTAACGCACCTCTCCAACAACAACAACAACGACTACCTCCACATCGCGAAACAGACCTTCGCCGAGCGAGCCGTGTTCCTCTTGCGTTTGGCCAAACTATTGGTGCTGCTGTTGATACTTCTGTGGCTCCTGCTGCTGATGCGGAGGAGGATGATTATGTGGGAGATTATGAGGATGAGGTTGATCAAAATCTAAACTACGTGCAGCCACCAGCACCACCACCAGCAGGTCGACCTCAGGTATATATTTGTAATGGTAGGCCTGCACCACCACCTCACGTACGAGATGATGTCCATATTCCTAAACTAAAATTGAATATTCCACCATTTGAGGGTAGATATGTTCCTGATATATATCTTACTTGGGAGTTAGAAACTGAACAA
>NW_021272727.1:0-1297 GCF_002162155.2 Triticum dicoccoides
CATGTGGAGAAATCGTAGAGATTAACAAGAATTGAAATGTGTTATATGCCGGCGACGACATGCGTGTGTGAGTTATTTAATTTGTTCCGAGTTCTGACCTTGTGATCAAGCATCCGTCAGCTAGGTGACTAATGCATTTTCTATGTCCAAATTAACCCAGGGATTAGCATACATGAGTAACTTATTACTGTTTTTTTACACCGAGAGTTTTGATCGTGAGACTACATTTGGCAGCATAAAGCGTCTTCTCTGCTTAACTAACCAACCGCACGAATCATCGATTTAATTACATGCTACACCTGAGTTATAGTAGGCTTTAGTAGCAAGTAGCGTTCTTAACCTGACCTAGCTATGAAAATCAATAGAAATACATAGGCTATTTGGCATCGGAATGTGGGCACGTTAACCAATGGTTAGCAAAAAAAAACCCAAGGAATCGATGGAGACACAGACACCCTTCTGGACGGACGGCCAAGGGCGAAAGGGAAGCCAAAATCTGACTCGAGAACGCATTGCAGTTGCAGGAGACATCTGTGCCTTTTTCGTTCCCATCTGCTCGCTCGCTCGCTCGTGTCTTCATCATGCAGCCGATCGATCGATAGAGCGAGGTCGGCTAGGCTAGCTTGCTAGTTTCGTCGTGGAGAAGGGATTACGACATATTCGTGGCTTTTGAATAGTGTTGTTAAAATACCTGAAGCTTAGATTTCTAGGTTATCATGATATCATCTATCCCCGGACGAACATTTCTATGTTATCATCGCGGCCGGCCATGATGGATTTGCGAAAGGGGGAGAACTATCCTGGCCAAAGTTCGTAGGCATGCATTTTTAAATTTGTCGATTGGGTCCAAAGTTTTACTCCCTCTGTCCGGAAATACTTGTTGAAGAAATGAATAAAAATGGATGTATCTAAAACTAAAATATGCCTAAATACATCCATTTCTCCGACAAATATTTCGGGACGGAGGGAGTACTTACTAGGACGACCCAATTAGCCTCGTGCAGAATATGCCAAAGCAGAGGACATGGCTGGTGTGTCTCTCTTGAGTGGGCCCATACAGATTGAATGACAAAGTGCACCTCAGGGTGAAATCAACAAATGTGTAAAACATTGGACGGCTATGTAGGTTCGACATGAAAGCATGTTTTGTGTTGTTAGGGCATCTCCAACCCATACCGCAAACCTCCCGCATGCGTCTGGACCGTGAAACTCATCCAACGTGGTCTTGTATCGGTCCATGGAGCGCTTCAGACGTACTTTCTCCCGCAAACCGAACACAAACGTGGGGAGGGGGGGG
>NW_021272728.1:0-3098 GCF_002162155.2 Triticum dicoccoides
GCTATTTTTAGAGTCCGTATGTGTGGGGAAACAAGAGATAGGGTTGATTTCGGACCCCTCCACCAAGGGCCATGAAATTCCCCTCTCTTCCTCCATATATACAGCCCTTAGGGCACCGTTTAGACTTTGGGTTTTGTTTAGATTAAAAGTTCGCCATAGCTGCAACTTCGCGTACTTCGTTTGTGTTCAACGACCAGACAAAGGCGTCACAGAACCCCACCTTGATCAATAAAGCTTTCATCTTATATTCGCAATATCCAGATTGCAATCTTAGTTTCTTGCTTGTTCTTCGTTTGCTCGCAGGAAACAGACCCTCGTGGTCAGGTTGATCGTGCTCCGGCGTGGTCAATAACCTCTCGGAGTTGGTTTAGCGATTGCTAAGGCGCGACGTCCTCGCACGTTCGTAGTCGGATCGTCAAAGTCGACTTCCACCAAAGCGATATCCATCATCTCATCGAAAGACGGGACACCCCGCCTCTATCAAAGAACAAAAGGCATTCCTGACATCGGTCAAGATATATTTGGAAACGATATCTCCTCTATAGAGGACAAGAAAATTTGGGGCAATCAGGCAAAAAGCGCACGAGAAAATGAAATACTTTCAAGTACTGCCATAGAATGGAGAGATGTTGATGAGGACATGACTACCTTGTATATGACCAAAAATATTGCATACATGCATATTTGTCAGGTGATTTCTAGTGCAAACTATTCAATAATCTATTTATGTTATCCAGAACAAAAATACTTCACACACTTTTGTGTTTTGTCTAATTGCAGGTGTATGGGACATTTATACAATCCACATATGAAGATAAGGAAGAAAGAGATGTTTATTTGCTGTTCAAAAAGTTCTCTCACGTCACTTTTGGCCCAAGAGAAGATAGAGTCCAAGTCTCTCACGTTCTGGATTCACATTCGGACTGCACAGACATACCTGACTCAAAACGTCAACAACGTTTTCATACGGACTCTGAATTGGGTGATTCTCTTTTTATTGGAAAGTAGATTTCATGCTCTTTCCAACCCAATTGGAATCACCTTAAAATCCGTCCGGAGCGTTGAGTTATGGACGAAACAATCTGACGCTGCACCAGAATCCGAGTCAAACTACAAGTCCAAAGGTGTTACATCACCTCCACTTGGGCCCATTGGCCTTGTACGACCTAGGGTTAGTTTTAGGCTGCCTTGGGACGTCCTCCCACCTCCTTGGCCGCCACCCCTTGCTCCTATATAAGTAGATCCATCTAGTAGCTTTTCCCTTGGGGTTTTGTTTAGATTAAAGTTCGCCATAGCTGATAGAGGCAAAGGTGTCCCGTCTTTCGATAAGATGATGGATATCGCTTTGGTGGAAGTCAACTTTGACGATCCGACTACGAACGTGCGAGGACGTCGCGTCTTAGCAATCGCTAAACCAACTCCGAGAGGTTATTGACCACGTCGGAGCACGATCAACCTGACCACGAGGGTCTGTTTCCTGCGAGCAAACGAAGAACAAGCAAGAAACTGAGATTGCAATCTGGATATTGCGAATATAAGATGAAAGGTTTATTGATCAAGGTGGGGTTCTGTGACGCCTTTGTCTAGTCGTTGAACACAAACAAAGTACGCGAAGTTGCAGCTATGGCGAACTTTAATCTAAACAAAACCCAAAGTCTAAATGATGAGGACATCAATACAATTGTTACACCCACAGCCCCTGCTGCTATACATACTGGACCAATTACTAGAGCTCGTGCACGCCAACTAAATTACCAGGTACTTTCGTTTCTTGGTAATGATTCTAATGTTCATGAGAATATGATGCTGCCTAAATTGGATACATTTGTTTTGCTTACAAATGAAGGGCCTAGCTTGGAGAAGGATGAACATTGGAGCAAGAACAAGCATGGAGATGATGGCATGCGCAAGGGGAACAAGAACGGAGTTACAAGTGATGATTTCAGGACTTTGAAGCCACCATAATGGGTGCATGAAGCCTTGGACGAAATATACAAGATGCCACTTCATAAATTTCGTCCCGAGGCTATTTTAGGTGCTGCATCACCTTATTATTGGGCCAGGCCCATATAATTTCGAAATACATAAGTATAGGCTATTTTTAGAGTCCGTATGTGTGGGGAAACATGAGATAGGGTTGATTTCGGACCCCTCCACCAAGGGCCACGAAATTCCCCCCTCTTCCTCCATATATACAGCCCTTAGGGCATCGTTTAGACTTTGGGTTTTGTTTAGATTAAAAGTTCGCCATAGCTGCAACTTCGCGTACTTCGTTTGTGTTCAACGACCAGACAAAGGCGTCACAGAACCCCACCTTGATCAATAAAGCTTTCATCTTATATTCGCAATATCCAGATTGCAATCTCAGTTTTTTGCTTGTTCTTCGTTTGCTCGCAGGAAACAGACCCTCGTGGTCAGGTTGATCGTGCTCCGGCGTGGTCAATAACCTCTTGGAGTTGGTTTAGCGATTGCTAAGGCGCGACGTCCTCGCACGTTCGTAGTCGGATCGTCAAAGTCGATTGCCACCAAAGCGATATCCATCATCTCATCGAAAGACGGGACACCTTTGCCTCTATCAAGTGGTATCAGATTTCCAGGTTGCTCAGTGAGATTTTACAGTTTTTCGTAGTTTAGATCGAGTCTGTTCTTCATACCTACAGTCCACGAAAAAGCCACAAAAAAATTAGGGTTAGTTCATCATATCCGAACCAATCTGAGCCTTTGCATAATCTTTTTAGGGTTTTGCTTTGTTGAATTTGCGGTTGCATCGTCGTGTCTAGTTGCTGGTCTTAGAGTCTATCTTTTAGAGTTTCGAGTTCTGGTCATAAGTTGTCACGCCGCCGCCGCACCATCATCATCGCCCCTGCCATCTACCACCACCGCTTATCCGCCACCGCTCCGAATCCGTATCCATATACCACCACCAATCCGTGTCCATATATCACCACCGATCCATATCCATATACTACCACCGCTACCACCACCGCTGCCATATACCACCACCATATATCCACCACCAATCCGAGTTCCTTGCATATTAGGTTTGTTTTCGGGATCCATCTAATTTCCGATTCGTGTTTCCTTGTCTGAGTAGGTTT
>NW_021272729.1:0-940 GCF_002162155.2 Triticum dicoccoides
TTCAAAATCTTATCAAGGTATGTGCTTTGTGAAAGACCTATGAGGCGTCTCGATCTATCTCTATAGATCTTGATGCCTAATATATAAGCAGCTTCTCCAAGGTCCTTCATTGAAAAACACTTATTCAAGTAGGCCTTAATGCTGTCCAGAAATTCTATATTATTTCCCATCAGGAGTATGTCATCTACATATAATATGAGAAATGCTACAGAGCTCCCACTCACTTTCTTGTAAACGCAGGCTTCTCCATAAGTCTGCATAAACCCAAACGCTTTGATCATCTCATCAAAGCGAATGTTCCAACTCCGAGATGCTTGCACCAGTCCATAAATGGATCGCTGGAGCTTGCATACTTTGTTAGCGTTCCGAGGATCAACAAAACCTTCCGGCTGCATCATATACAGTTCTTCCTTAAGATGCTCGTTAAGGAATGCTGTTTTGACGTCCATCTGCCATATCTCATAATCATAGTATGCGGCAATTGCTAACATGATTCGGACGGACTTTAGCTTCGCTACGGGAGAGAATGTCTCGTCGTAGTCAATCCCTTGAACCTGTCGATAACTCTTAGCGACAAGTCGAGCTTTATAGATGGTAACATTACCATCCGCGTCCGTCTTCTTCTTAAAGATCCATTTGTTTTCTATCGCTCGCCGATCATCGGGCAAGTCTGTCAAAGTCCATACTTTGTTTTCATACATGGATTCTATCTCGGATTTCATGGCTTCAAGCCATTTGTTGGAATCCGGGCCCGCCATTGCTTCTTCATAGTTCAAAGGTTCATTGTTGTCTAACAACATGATTTCCAGGACAGGGTTGCCGTACCACTCTGGTGCGGAACGTGTCCTTGTGGACCTACGAAGTTCAGCAGTAACTTGATCCGAAGTACCTTGATCATTATCATGGTTTTCCTCTTCAGTTGGTGTGGGCATCACAGGAA
>NW_021272730.1:0-1113 GCF_002162155.2 Triticum dicoccoides
TGTATCTACTCCCTTATTGAAAAGTAGTTCATCACAAGAACCGGTTCCTGTGACAACTACACCAATTAGTGAGGAAGCTAATGATATTGATCATGAAACTTCAGATCAAGTTTCTACTGAACCTCGTAGGTCTACCAGAGTAAGATCCGCACCAGAGTGGTACGGAAATCCTATTCTGGAAGTCATGTTACTAGACCATGATGAACCTACGAACTATGAGGAAGCGATGATGAGCCCAGATTCCGCAAAATGGCTAGAGGCCATGAAATCTGAGATAGGATCCATGTATGAAAACAAAGTATGGACTTTGGTTGACTTGCCTGATGATCGGCAAGCCATTGAGAATAAATGGATCTTTAAGAAGAAGACTGACGCTGATGGTAATGTTACTGTCTACAAAGCTCGACTTGTTGCAAAAGGTTTTTGACAAGTTCAAGGGGTTGACTACGATGAGACTTTCTCACCCGTAGCGATGCTTAAGTCTGTCCGAATCATGTTGGCTATTGCTGCATTTCATGATTATGAAATTTGGCAAATGGATGTCAAGACTGCATTCTTGAATGGATTTCTAGAAGAAGAGTTGTATATGATGCAACCTGAAGGTTTTGTTGATCCAAAAGGTGCTGACAAAGTGTGCAAGCTCCAACGTTCCATTTATGGACTGGTGTAAGCATCTCGGAGTTGGAATAAACGTTTTGATAGTGTGATCAAAGCATATGGCTTTATACAGACTTTTGGAGAAGCCTGTATTTACAAGAAAGTGAGTGGGAGCTCTGTAGCATTTCTAGTTTTATATGTTGATGACATATTATTAATTGGAAATGATATAGAATTTCTGGATAGCATAAAGGGATACTTGAATAAAAGTTTTTCTATGAAAGACCTCGGTGAAGCTGCTTACATATTGGGCATCAAGATCTATAGAGATAGATCAAGACGCTTAATAGGACTTTCACAAAGTACATACCTTGACAAAATTTTGAAAAAGTTCAAAATGGATCAGGCAAAGAAAGGATTCTTGCCTGTGCTACAAGGTGTGAAGTTGAGTCAAACTCAATGCCCGACCACAGCAGAAGATAGAGAGAAAATGAAAGATGTTCCCTATGCTTCAGC
>NW_021272731.1:0-1392 GCF_002162155.2 Triticum dicoccoides
TTTTTGTTTGTTGAAACGACCATCAGTTATACAAAAACTGTTTGTATGCATCATTTGTTTAGCCTTGGAGCATAAGTCATGTATGTGGTATAAACTATAAGAAATAATGTCGTTAGTAGCCAGTTAACTGTTTGCATTTCCTGTAGATTAGAGCAAGCTAGTTGTTTGCTATTTTTCATGCTTACAAGCACCACTTCTCTTACATGCATTGTTGTTGAAATGAGATTATTCAAAACTGAAGGTTATCGTGCCTCTCAAATTTTTACATTTGTTCTATTTACAGTTCAACTACTTGGTCGGTTGCCACTACTCTCTGCCTGATGACCGGTTATGGGCGATCGGCAGAACAAGTGAGTTGACACTAGGTTACTTCCCTGTAAAAAACGATCCCGCCGGAGGGCGGAGGCTGTCTTGGAAGGAGGCCACACATGAGTTATGAGGACCATATGCCTAGGTGGAAGCAGTCTTGAGAACCTTGGCCAAAACAAGGAAGTTTGAGAAGGCTAGTGGTATGAGGAACAACCATGGCTTCAAGGTTTAACTCATGTATGTGTACCATCCATGATATGCACTTACATCCGGATCTCTGTTGGTCTATGCTTGTAGTTCCGACTTGAGCGGTATGCCGTTTCCCATCACACACATGGAGCGGTCTTGTTCTTTTTGTTATATGTTGTGTATGCTCGCCTCATTCCTGAAATTCCAACTACATATATGTGGTCTGTGTACCATCCATGATATGCACTTACATCCGGATCTCATGCTGATCTTGTGTTTGTTTCCAATGATGCCCTCCTACTATTGGGAGACCCTTTGTCGCCTACATTGATCGTGGTTGTTGTTTATCATATTAAGAAAATTGGTTTGTCATGTGCCCTCAAAACAACTTGATGATATGTATGCATCTTTTTATGTCCAAACAGACTTTCCATCAGAGAGACATCTTTTTATGTCCGAACTGACTCGACGGTCCTTTTGGATTGCCAAAGGAGATGAATGATTGGGAAAGAGGGAGCATGCCACATGCTGAGAGTTGATACATAGCACGTGTGGTCGGCGGTTGTCAAGCCGATCTTCCAGCAGTCCCACACTAGACTTTGTACTGATGAAGTGGGCAGTCCAATCCAGGAGTACATATTAGGTCTGCAAGTTACAAGGCTTGTAATACTTGCAACATGTGTTTGGTGATGATGAGACATGAGAGCTCCAACCAGGCTAGCTAGTGTGGTTTAGTTTGTCTAGCTACCCAATCCCAGTGTTGACGTGGCTGTGAAAAATACATAGAAATCAATCAAAGTGAGATATATGATGATTACAATAATAAAATGCTATCACTAACTGAGTAATATCTTGATCTCCCTCGCAAAACAAAACAAAAAATGTTCACTAGTC
>NW_021272732.1:0-1328 GCF_002162155.2 Triticum dicoccoides
GTTTCATGAACCCCAGGGTGCGTTTACGTGTCGGACATCAACACTCACAGTTTTGGCCGATTCTTGCATGTTTCTTGGACTATTACTCACCGTTTTGGGGTCCCAAAGCGATTTCCATAGGTGGTGACCCGAGTGTGCGATTACATCTTGGTCATCAACACTCACAATTTTGGCCGATTCTGACCCGTTTCATGGACTATTACTCACTGTTTTGGGGTCCCGGAGTGATTTTCACGATTAACAAACCCTAGGGTGCATTTAAGTGTCGGACATCAAGACTCATAGTTTTGGCCAATTTTGACCCGTTTCGTGGACTATTACTCACCGTTTTGCGGTCCCGAAGCGATTTCCCTAGTTGTTGAACCCAGTGTGCGCTTATGTGTTGGTCATCAACACTCGCAGTTTTGGCCGATTCTAGCCCGTTTCTTGGAGTACTACTCACTGTTTTGGGGTCCAGGAGTGATTTCCATGATTGACGAACCCAGGGGTGCGTTTACGTGTCGGTCATCAACATTCGTGGTTTTTGTCGATTCTGACCCATTTCGTGGACTATTACTCACCGTTTTGGCGTCCCAAAACGATTTCCATGGTTGTTGAACCCCAGGGTGTGGGTACGTGTCAGTCATCAACAATCACAGTTTTGGCCGATTCTGGCCCATTTCGTTGGCTATTGATCACTGTTTTGGGGTCCCGGAGTGATTTCCACGATTGACGATCCCCGGGACGCCTTTTCGTGTCGGTCATCAACACTTGCAGTTTTGCCAATTCTGGCCCGTTTCATGGACAATTACTCACTGATTTGGGGTCCCTGAGAGATTTCCATGAATGACGAACCCCGTGGTGCGTTTCTGTATCGTTCATCAATAATCCTAGATTTGGCCGATTATGTGCTCTGTCATGGACTATTACTCACCGTTTGGGGTCCCAAAGCGATTTCCATGGTTGGTGAACCCCAAGGTGTGCTTACGTGTTGGTCGTCAAGACTCGCAGTTTGGGCCGGTTCTGGCCCGTATCTTGGACTATTACTCAGTTTTAGGTTGCCGAAGTGATTTCCACGATTGACGAACCCTGGGGTCCGTTTACGTGTCGGTCATCAACACTCACAATTTTGGCCGATTCTGGCCCATTTCGTTGGCTATTGATCACTGTTTTGGGGTCCCGGAGTGATTTCCACGATTGACGAACCCCGGGATGCCTTTTCGTGTCGGTCATCAACACTCGCGGTTTTTGTCGATTCTGGCCCGTTTCGTGGACTATTACTCACTGTTTTTGGGGTCCCAAAGCCATTTCCATAGTTGTTGAACCTCGAGGTGTGCTTACGTGTCGGT
>NW_021272733.1:0-1307 GCF_002162155.2 Triticum dicoccoides
TCATGAACGGAACACGAAGGCATTGCTTACAAGGTTTTCAACACTAGGTTGATGTTCAACATGAATCATGGGGGAGACAAAAATGCTGCTGATGGGCTCAACAACAACTCATCAGAATTTTCCATATTACTGGACTTCCACCATCATGTGAACACGATGATAGCAATGGTCAGACCAAAAGATGTAATGGTGTATGCTCGAGGGATCAACCACGAGTAAGACAACATTACGAAAATCGTTGTTTCTGATTTGACTTGACGATAGCCCATACTCAAGTCAAAGTCTTGACAAGGCAATAGATCCAACAACTGATCACGAAGACCAATCAATGGAGATATCATCTTTCTTCAACACACACACACGCACAAAAGATATCCCTTAACATGAACTAAGTCAGACAAGCTTTTATCTTCCAACTCTCCAAGTTGTTGTTTAGATTAACCAACTAGCTCAAGGAATCCGACACAGATTCATGGAGAAAGGGTCGCTTACAAGAAACCCCCCCTGTGGACCGCCTTTTCAGTATTTAAAGAAATAAAAAAATGATAAAAATGTCAACAAAATAATAGAAAATAAGTTTGCCATGTCATATGTGGTCTAGTTGTTGGGAAAATTTACAAATATAAATTTCGACTTTATTTGCAAAATATCTCTGGAAATTTGTAAAATGGGCATAACATTTGCATACGAACTCGGATTAAAAAGTTTTATATATGAAAAATCATCTACTCGAAAAGTTACATCCGAATTTAACTGGGGGAACCCCATTAAACATTTTCAAAATCCCCAAAAACCTAACACAAAAAAAGTTACGGGGCTTTCAAGATCTACAGGCAAAAAATTTCAAAAAAAGGTTTGGGATACTTCGTACGTATGCATGACCGATTTGGGATGATTCCAAGGGAAACAAAACAAACCTTTCTCAAATTCATGGCGGCAACTTACACCTAATGCACGTGAACTTGGAGAAAGTCACTTCTTTCATCCAAGCATAAGCTTCATGAACGGAACACGAAGGCATTGCTTACAAGGTTTTCAACACTAGGTTGATGTTCAACATGAATCATGGGGGAGACAAAAATGCTGCTGATGGGCTCAACAACAACTCATCAGAATTTTCCATATTACTGGACTTCCACCATCATGTGAACACGATGATAGCAATGGTCAGACCAAAAGATGTAATGGTGTATGCTCGAGGGATCAACCACGAGTAAGACAACATTACGAAAATCGTTGTTTCTGATTTGACTTGACGATAGCCCATACTCAAGTCAAAGTCTTGACAAGGCAATAGATCCAACAAC
>NW_021272734.1:0-502 GCF_002162155.2 Triticum dicoccoides
TCCTTCTTTTCCTTCCTTCTTAATATCACTTAGCAAATTTTGCAACAATAGGGAGGGGGTGCTCCCGTGGTCTAGAATCCGTCTATGCACGATAGAAAATTCTAAAAAAATACATCTATGATCCCTCAACTTCCCCTCCTCTCTCATGAACAAAAAAAATCTATGAATTAAAAAAACATCATGTTCTATGAACAAAAAAACATCATATTTCATCCACATTTGTGCATACATCATATATGTGATCATCTATGAAAAAACATCATATTCTATAAAAAAATCATTACATATATATAAAAACAAGCATGTATATATATATATATATAAACAAGCATATATATATATAAAACAAGCATATATATGAAAAAAATTGCAAGGGAGGGCGCCGGCAGCCGGACCAAGCTGAGGTCGGCGGCAAGGATGGCGTCGGGGCAGGGGCGCGGGCGACGGCGAGGGCGGGCCGGGGCGGCGCGCGTCAGGGCAGGGGCGCGTACGACGACGACGG
>NW_021272735.1:0-624 GCF_002162155.2 Triticum dicoccoides
TGGCCCACATGTGCCAAACATGGCTATCAAATAAAATTTGGAAAAAGAATATTTTACAAGGCCCCCTTGAGGTATAGACCGATGTTTTGAGCAGCCAGTCTAGAGGGCAGTATCAATTCAAAAAAATTAAAAAAATATAAAACCTTGAAAACCTAGCCTAGTTTGTGCAATAGGTCATGTGTGCCAAAATAGAGGTGATTTGGAGGGGGTCGAAAAAATCACCGCATTCCGGAGGGGCCATTTGGTCTAACTTAAGCAAGGTTTTGAACATAGGTGATTTTTTCCACCACCTCCAAATCACCCAAATTTTCATGTACATGGCGGCCCACATGTGCCAAACATGGCTATCAAATGAAATTTGGAAAAATAATATTTTACAAGGCCCCCTTGAGGTATAGACCGATGTTTTGAGCAGCCAGTCTAGAGGGCAGTATCAATTCCAAAAAAAATTAAAAAATATAAAACCTTGAAAACCTAGCCTAGTTGGTGCAATAGGTCATGTGTGCCAAAATAGAGGTGATTTGGAAGTGGTCGAAAAAATCACCGCATTCCGGAGGGGCCATTTGGTTTAACTTAAGCCAGTTTTTGAACATAGGTGATTTTTTCCACCACCTCCAAATCACC
>NW_021272736.1:0-1064 GCF_002162155.2 Triticum dicoccoides
ACGAAACGCTTGATCTCCAAGATAATCTTACATATCGAGAGTACCCCATTCGTATCCTCGATCAGGCCGAACGTACCACTCGACGTCATAATATCAAGTTTCTCAAGGTTCAATGGTCGCACCATTCTAAGGATGAAGCAACTTGGGAAAGGGAGGATCGTCTTCGACTCGAGTACCCCGCCTTCTTCCCGGAGGAACCCAAATCTCGGGACGAGATTCTTTTGAGTGGGGGTGAGTTGTCACACCCTAGCTAGTCATGCATTAGAGTGTTGCATCATGTTTACTCTTTCATCAGAAACTTGAAATGGGGATGACAGAACCCCCAGTCCCCTCTGAAACCAACTAGGGTTTACTAAAATAATTTTCAATGAACCTGAAATGCCCTTCTAAAATGCCCATCATTTTTGTCTTGGTTCAGAACCTCTGCCAAAAGTGGTGCACATTTTCCTAGGCCATCTTAGGGTTTTTGAATTAATTCATAAATATTTGAATTTGGGCATCTAAAATTATATAAAATATTTAAATGCTCAAATACCTCCAAACTAAAATGTTTCATGTTGGAGATAATCCAACTATGGACCAGGAGTGATTTGGTGATTTTTGAAGTTGCCTAGGTATTTTATTAAATTCAACAAAGTTGCAGATATATTAAATAAAAAAACAGAAACAGAAAAAAAAGGGGGAAAGCTTACCTGGTGCCTGCCCCCGGCCCACCTGCCGGCCCAGCCCAGCACCGCTCCAGCGAGCTGCTTGCCGGCCAGGCAGGCAGGCAGGTGCCCGACGGCGACCGCGGCGTGCGCCACGCACCTGCTCGCCGCCTCGCTGCTCCCCTCGCCAGGTGACGTCGTGGATCGGCCTCCCTCTCTCCCCCGAACCCCCCAGACACCCCCTCTCCTCTCCAGCTCCTCCCCCTCGCACGCCCCAGCCATGGCCGACGCCATCGCCGCCACCCCCTCGCCGTAGCCACGCCCTCCGACCACCCCACGCCGTCTCACCGTGTCCAGGAGCTCCGCCGCTGTCCACTTCATCGAGCAGCCGAGCCCCGAGCGCTCGCAACGCCCGAG
>NW_021272737.1:0-1497 GCF_002162155.2 Triticum dicoccoides
TTTTATTTGTTGCATTCATCCTTGCATCATGTGCATTGCATCATGTCATCATGCCATCATATCATTAATTTTTAAAACCTCAACTAAATAAATTGTATGGATTTTTCGATCCATTTAAATCGAGGGACTCACATGGTGACTTCTCTTTATAACATATCCTCCAATATTCCACTATTTTGGAATCACCAAAACACACTTACAAAATAATTTCGTTCCTTTTCTGCTTCAAGTTTGGTCTCCAACCTTGCCAATATTTATTTCATCATTTTTCGGAGCTCCACCAAAAATCCGAACATTTTTGGACCTTCCCAAACCTCACTTCCTATTCAAATCATTTGAATTTAAATCAAATGAGTTTGAATTTAATCTTTCAATCATGCCTCTTTCTATTTTTCTTGGTACGAGCATATTTTTGTGAGTCCAAGGAAATTATCCCCTTGCGCATTTTCTTTCCCTAACCCTCCTTTTCTTTTCCTCTCTCTTTTTGCTTTTCTGTTAAAGGAAATAGGAGAGAGAGAAGAGAAGCCCAGCCGGCCTCTTGGGCCTGTCTAACCAGGCCGGCCCACTAAACCTCCAAGGCCCGGCCGCCTCTAACCCTAACCCAGCCCCCACGCACCCCATCTCTCCCCTCGTTCCCTCATCTCATTCCCCCTCCGCCGCCACCCACACGCATCACACCAGGGAGAGGATCCCCACGCTCCTCCCTCCTCTCGCTCGCTCCCTCATCCCGCACCTACACCTCGTCCTCGTGGACCCGCACCTCCGCTTCGCCCTCGCTCGAGCTTCGCAGCCATGGCGCCGCCACCACCATCTCTAGCCGCTCCCCTGCAGCTCCTTCTTCGCCTCGTCCTCGCGTCCGGCCTCATCCCGACCCGCCGTCGTGCTTCCTCCTCGCCTTGAAGCCCCGTGCCCGGTCCCGTCCATCCCGGCCGCCTCGTCCCTCGGTAGCTCCTCCGCCGCTGCCTCCGTCGTTCCCCTGGCCAAGCTGCTGCCAAGTCCTGCTGCCGACGCCTCCTGCATCACGCCTGTAGCCGCGACCTCCCCGTCCACATCCGCTGCTGCTGCCTCCCGTCGTCATCTTCAAGCTCGTCGCGCAGCCGCCGCCCGGATCCACCCCCAGGCTGCCGTCCGGGACCTCGTCTGCCTCCCCTACATCACGCCCCATCGCCGGGAGCTCGCGTCAAGTCCGCCTCCTCCTCGCTTCCTCTGGCCACCTCCAGCGCCATCTCGCCCCATGGCGTCCACCTTGCTCCGTCGAGCTCTGTCCTGCTGCACCTCTCCATGGGCCACCTGCACCACCTCGGGAAGCCCTGCCCGACGCCATGGCCAGCCCCTCCGCAACCTTTGCATGAACCGAGCCCCTTCCTCCCTGAGATCTCCTGCACCCGTCAAGTTTTGGACACGAAACTCCATCTCCGGGGACTACCGTGATCGTGTATCTCGCCTACTACCACTTCGGTTCGTCAAGGCCACCAAGTTTGACTACACTGCGAGACC
>NW_021272738.1:0-1496 GCF_002162155.2 Triticum dicoccoides
AGATGTGTGCTAACTATCCTTGGTTCTTATCAAGTTTTAATATTTGAAATTTGCTATATTTGAAGAGATGTGTGCTAACTATTCGTGGTTCTCATCAAGTTTTAATATTTCAAATTTGCAATATTTGAAGAGATGTGTGCTAACTATCCTTGGTTCTTATCAAGTTTTAATATTTGAAATTTGCTATATTTGAAGAGATGTGTGCTAACTATCCTTGGTTCTTATCAAGTTTTAATATTTGAAATTTGCAAGATTTGAAGAGATGTGTGCTAACTAACCTTGGTTCTTATTGTGACGCCCGGATAATTAAGCTACAGTGATCCCCCGCTAATGATGCCACGTCACCTCGGTTACTATTGATAAACCCTAGATAATTCAAAACCGAAACAAATTCAAAATTTAATTACAGGAAAACAATAAAAGTTTTCAAACATTAAAATAAAAATGTTCGGTTTGTACTAAATATTACATAGATAATTATGGTGTAGAAGATACAGTTTTATAAAATGCATAAATATTTTAAATTGAATTAAAACAGAAAAGGAAAATAGAGAAAAGAAAAGAAAATACAAAACAGAAAACAAAACAACAAAAGGGGGGAAAAGCAGACCCCCCCCCCACTGGGCCAGCCGGCCCAGCTATTAGCCAGGCCAGGCCCAACCGGCCGCCCCCTCACTCCCTTATCCTCCCCCCCGCACCCGAAACCCTAACCCACGACCGCTCCCACTCCCCTCCCCACGTCGCTCTCTCCCCCTCCCCCGATCCAGTTCTGGATCGAGATCGGGAGAAGCCCGAAGCCGCCCGACGCCGCCCCGGTGCACGTCCCCGTCGCCCCCGACGCCCCTGGCGCCACCACCCGTCGCCCGAAGCCGTCCCCAGCGCCACCATCCTCCTCCCCGACGCCGTCGCCCGTTGCCGCCTGGAGACCACGCCGCCCCGGACCACGTCGCCGGACTGCCTCCTCGACGCCGTCGTCTCCGCCCCCCTCCACAACGGCTTTCCTCGACCTCCATCGCGCCTGCTGCCCTAGTCCCTATGCCCCAATGTGAGCCCCGCCGCGCTCACCTCCGCCCTCCTCCTTCCCCTGTCCCCGCGCCGCCCGCGCCTCCCTCGGTGCGCCACCGTGGTCGCGCCCCTGTTGGTCACCGCCGACCCCGCACCGTCCCGCCTAGCCAGGGCTACGCACGGCCACGCCCCTCCTCGCCTCATCGTCGACGGCCGTGCGCCCCGGAGCTCTGCTCCGCCCCTGATCCCCGCCTTCGCCGCCGCAGCTCACGCACCCCGCCCTCGGCCTCGTTGCCGCTGCGGCCTGGGGGCCTCGCCGTGCCGCCCCCGCGCGCTGGTCGCCGCTCAGGCTTCGGCCACGCCCGCGGCGCCCGTCGCCGGGTTCGCGTGCACGCCCGAACCGCTCGGGCTGGTGGCCGACACCGTTGCGCCCGCTAACCCGCATTGGCCCAATGACCCTATGACACGGGGGCCCCACGGCCCCAAAACGT
>NW_021272738.1:9381-12641 GCF_002162155.2 Triticum dicoccoides
GGGCCTCGCCGTGCCGCCCCCGCGCGCTGGTCGCCGCTCAGGCTTCGGCCACGCCTGCGGCGCCCGTCGCCGGGTTCGCGTGCACGCCCGAACCGCTCGGGCTGGTGCCCGACACCGTTGCGCCCGCTAACCCGCATTGGCCCAATGACCCTATGACACGGGGGCCCCATGGCCCCAAAACGTTAAAAAAAAGAATATAAAATAAATAAAAAATAAATAAATAATAAAAATAATTAATTAATTAATTAACTTAATTAATTCTGATTAAATTACCAATTAAGATTAATTAACCTAAGGATTAATTAATTTAATTAAACTACTGTTAATTGGCTAATTAGTTAGTATGACAGTGGGCCCCACCCCCATTAATTAATTATGATTAGTTTAACTAACCTGTTAATTAAAATGTGTCACTGACCAGTAGGACCCACTGGTCAGGTTGACCAGTCAACTCCGTTGACTGCTGACGTCAGCATGACATCATGCTGATGTCATTAATTCATTTTCGAATTAAATTAAATAATTAATAAAATTCCACAAATTAATAAAATCTTTAGAAAATCATATCTTTTAATCCGTAACTCGGATTAAATTATTTTCAACATGAAAGTTGCTCAGAACGACGAGACGATTCCGGATACGCAACCCGTTCGTCCGCCACACCTCCCTAACCTATCAAACTCGCAACTTTCCCCCTCCGGCTCCTCTGCCCAAAAACACGGAACAGCGCGGATACTTTCCCGGATGTTTTCCCCCTTCACCGGTATCACCTCATACCGCGTTAGGTCACCCCTAGCACCGTGTAATGCCATGTTATGCTTTGTGTTACCTTGATTGCTCTATTATTTATTGTGTTCCCCCCGTTACTTCTTTCCGGTAGACCCCGAGACTGCCGGCGAACCCCCGTTCGACTACGGAGTTGACGACCTCTCCTTCTTGCCAGAGCAACCAGGCAAGCCCCCCCCCTTGATCACCAGATATCGCCTATTCTTCTCTATACTGCTTGCATTAGAGTAGTGTAGCATGTTACTGCTTCCCGTTATTCCTATCCTGATGCATAGCCTGTCCTTGTTACTACTGTTGATACCACTACCTGCTATCCTACTGCTTAGTATAGGATGCTAGTGTTCCATCAGTGGCCCTACACTCTTGTCCGTCTGCCATGCTATACTACTGGGCCGTGATCACTTCGGGAGGTGATCACGGGCATATACGATATACTTTACACAGTTACATTACCAGTGATACTGTTCGGAGATGGGGGCTGAAAGGACAGGTGGCTCCATCCCGGTAGAGGTGGGCCTGGGTTCCCGACGGCCCCCGACTGTTACTTTGTGGCGGAGCGACAGGGCAGGTTGAGACCACCTAGGAGACAGGTGGGCCTGGCCCTCGTCGGCGTTCGTGGATACTTAACACGTTTAACGAGATCTTGGTATTTGATCTGAGTTGGCTACGAGCCTATACGCACTAACCATCTACGTGGGAGTAGTTATGGGTATCCCGGCGTCGTGGTATCAGCCGAAGCCTTCGTGACGTCAGCGACTGAGTGGCGCGCGCCGGATTGGACTGGAACGCCACTAGGCTAGGTCTGCTTCCGGCCGCGTTCGCAACGTGCAGGTGTGCAAAGGGCGATGGGCCCAGACCCCTGCGCCATAGGAGTTAGACCGGCGTGCTGACCTCTCTGTTGTGCCTAGGTGGGGCTGCGACGTGTTGATCTTCCGAGGCCGGGCATGACCCAGGAAAGTGTGTCCGGCCAAATGGGATCGAGCGTGTTGGGTAAGTTGGTGCACCCCTGCAGGGAAGTTAATCTATTCGAATAGCCGTGATCTTCGGTAACAGGACGACTTGGAGTTGTACCTTGACCTTATGACAACTAGAACCGGATACTTAATAAAACACACCCTTCCAAGTGCCAGATACAACCCGGTGATTGCTCTCTAACAGGGCGATGAGGAGAAGATCGCCGGGTAGGATTATGCTATGCGATGCTACTGGAGATGCTACTTGGAGTTGCTACTTGGAGATGCTAGTTGGAGGACTTCAGACTACCCTCTTCTACTTGTTGCAAGACGACGGTGACCAGAAGCGTAGTCTTCGATAAGACTAGCTATCCCCCTCTTATTCTGGCATTCTGCAGTTCAGTCCACTGATATGGCCCTTTACACATATATCCATGCATATGTAGTGTAGTTCCTTGCTTGCGAGTACTTTGGATGAGTACTCACGGTTGCTTTCTTCCCCCTTTCCTTTCTCTCTGGTTGTCGCAACCAGATGCTGGAGCCCAGGAGCCAGACGCCACCGTCGACGACGATCCCTACTACACCGGAGGTGCCTACTACTACGTGATGCCCGCTGACGTCGACCAGGAGTAGTTTAGGAGGATCCCAGGCAGGAGGCCTGCGCCTCTTTCGATCTGTATCCCAGTTTGTGCTAGCCTTCTTAAGGCAAACTTGTTTAACTTATGTCTGTACTCAGATATTGTTGCTTCCGCTGACTCGTCTATGATCGAGCTCTTGTATTCGAGCCCTCGAGGCCCCTGGCTTGTAATATGATGCTTGTATGACTTATTTTATTTGTAGAGTTGTGTTGTGATATCTTCCCGTGAGTCCCTGATCTTGATCGTACACGTTTGCGTGTATGATTAGTGTACGATTGAATCGGGGGCGTCACACTTATCAAGTTTTAATATTTGAAATTTGCTATATTTGAAGAGATGTGTGCTAACTATCCTTGGTTCTTATCGAGTTTTAATATTTGAAATTTGCAATATTTGAAGAGATGTGCGCTAACTATCTTTGGTTCTTATCAAGTTTTAATATTTGAAATTTGCAATATTTGAAGAGATGTGTGCTAACTATCCTTGGTGCTTATCAAGTTTTAATATTTGAAATTTTCTATATTTGAAGAGATGTGTGCTAACTATCCTTGATACTTATCAAGTTTTAATATTTGAAATTTACAATATTTGAAGTGATGTGTGCTAACTATCCTTGGTTCTTATCAAGTTTTAATATTTGAAATTTGCAATATTTGAAGAGATGTGTGCTAACTATCCTTGGTTCTTATCAGGTTTTAATATTTGAAATTTGCTATATTTGAAGAGATGTGTGCTAACTATTCGTGGTTCTCATCAAGTTTTAATATTTCAAATTTGCAATATTTGAAGAGATGTGTGCTAACTATCCTTGGTTCTTATCAAGTTTTAATATTTGAAATTTGCTATATTTGAAGAGATGTGTGCTAACTATCCTTGGTTCTTA
>NW_021272738.1:13734-14343 GCF_002162155.2 Triticum dicoccoides
TTAATATTTGAAATTTTCTATATTTGAAGAGATGTGTGCTAACTATCCTTGGTTCTTATCAAATTTTAATATTTGAAATTTGCTATATTTGAAGAGATGTGTGCTAACTATCCTTGGTTCTTATCAAGTTTTAATATTTGAAATTTTCAATATTTGAGGAAATGTGTGCTAACTATCATTGGTGCTTATCAAGTTTTAATATTTGAAATTTTATATATTTGAAGAGATGTGTGCTAACTATCCTTGGTGCTTATCAAGTTTTAATATTTGAAATTTACAATATTTGAAGAGATGTGTGCTAACTATCCTTGGTTCTTATCAAGTTTTAATATTTGTAATTTTCAATATTTGAGGAGATGTGTGCTAACTATCCTTGGTGCTTATCAAGTTTTAATATTTGAAATATGCAATATTTGAGGAGATGTGTGCTAACTATCCTTTGTTCTTATCAAGTTTTAATATTTGAAATTTGCTATATTTGAAGAGATGTGTGCTAACTATCCTTGGTTCTTATCAAGTTTTAATATTTGAAATTTTCAATATTTGAGGAGATGTGTGCTAACTATCCTTGTTTCTTATCAAGTTTTAATATTTGAAATTTGCAATATT
>NW_021272738.1:16572-17175 GCF_002162155.2 Triticum dicoccoides
ATCCTTGGTTCTTATCAAGTTTTAATATTTGAAATTTTCAATATTTGAGGAAATGTGTGCTAACTATCCTTGGTGCTTATCAAGTTTTAATATTTGAAATTTTATATATTTGAAGAGATGTGTGCTAACTATCCTTGGTACTTATCAAGTTTTAATATTTGAAATTTACAATATTTGAAGAGATGTGTGCTCACTATCCTTTGTTCTTATCAAGTTTTAATATTTGAAATTTTCAATATTTGAGGAGATGTGTGCTAACTATCCTTGGTGCTTATCAAGTTTTAATATTTGAAATATGCAATATTTGAGGAGATGTGTGCTAACTATCCTTTGTTCTTATCAAGTTTTAATATTTGAAATTTGCTATATTTGAAGAGATGTGTGCTAACTATCCTTGGTTCTTATCAAGTTTTAATATTTGAAATTTTCAATATTTGAGGAGATGTGTGCTAACTATCCTTGGTTCTTATCAAGTTTTAATATTTGAAATTTGCAATATTTGAAGAGATGTGTGCTAACTATCCTTGGTTCTTATCAAGTTTTAATATTTGAAATTTGCTATATTTGAAGAGATGTGTTCTAACTATCCTTGGTTCTTATCAA
>NW_021272738.1:17258-17783 GCF_002162155.2 Triticum dicoccoides
GTGCTAACTATCATTTATCAAGTTTTAATATTTGAAATTTTCTATATTAGAAGAGATTTTTGCTAACTATCCTTGGTTCTTATCAAGTTTTAATATTTCAAATTTTCTAATTTCAAGAGATGTGTGCTAACTATCCTTGGTTCTTATCAAGTTTTAATATTTGAAATTTGCTATATTTGAAGAGATGTGTTCTAACTATCCTTGGTTCTTATCAAGTTTTAATATTTGAAATGTGCTATATTTGAAGAGATGTGTGCTAACTATCCTTGGTTCTTATCAAGTTTTAATATTTGAAATTTGCAATATTTGAGGAGATGTGTGCTAACTATCCTTGGTTCTTATCAAGTTTTAATATTTGAAATTTTCAATATTTGAAGAGATGTGTGCTAACTATCCTTGGTTCTTATCAAGTTTTAATATTTGAAATTAGCAATATTTGAGGAGATGTGTGCTAACTATCCTTGATTCTTATCAAGTTTTAATATTTGAAATTTGCTATATTTGAAGAGATGTGTGCTAACTATC
>NW_021272738.1:20812-21599 GCF_002162155.2 Triticum dicoccoides
GAAATTTGCTATATTTGAAGAGATGTGTGCTAACTATCCTTGGTTCTTATCAAGTTTTAATATTTGAAATTTTCAATATTTGAGGACATGTGTGCTAACTATCCTTGGTGCTTATCAAGTTTTAATATTTGAAATTTTATATATTTGAAGAGATGTGTGATAACTATCCTTGGTACTTATCAAGTTTTAATATTTGAAATTTACAATATTTGAAGAGATGTGTGCTAACTATCCTTGGTTCTTATCAAGTTTTAATATTTGAAATTTGCAATATTTGAAGAGATGTGTGCTAATTATCCTTGGTTCTTATCTAGTTTTAATATTTGAAATTTGCTATATTTGAAGAGATGTGTGCTAACTATCCTTGGTTCTTATCAAGTTTTAATATTTGAAATTTGCAATATTTGAAGAGATGTGTGCTAACTATCCTTGGTTCTTATCAAGTTTTAATATTTGAAATTTGCAATATTTGAGGAGATGTGTGCTAACTATCCTTGGTTCTTATCAAGTTTTAATATGTGAAATTTGCAATATTTGAAGAGATGTGTGCTAACTAACCTTGGTTCTTATCAAGTTTTAATATTTGATATTTGCTATATTTGAAGAGATGTGTGCTAACTATCCTTTGTTCTTATCAAGTTTTAATATTTGAAATTTGCAATATTTGAAGAGATGTGTGTGAACTATCCTTGGTTCTTATCAAGTTTCAATATTTGAAATTTGCAATATTTGAAGAGATGTGTGCTAACTATCCTTGGTTCTTATCAAGTTTTAATATTTGAAATTT
>NW_021272739.1:0-1120 GCF_002162155.2 Triticum dicoccoides
TGGTCTCTCCATAGATAGATCTTGGTGTTACGTAGGAAAATTTTTGAATTTCTGCTACGTTCCCCAACAGTGGCATCATGAGCTAGGTCTATTGCGTAGATTCTTTGCACGAGTAGAACACAAAGTAGTTGTGGGCGTTGATGTTGTTCAATATGCTTACCGTTACTAGTCCAATCTTGTTTCGACGGTATTGTGGGATGAAGCGGCCCGGACCGACCTTACACGTACTCTTACGTGAGACAGGTTCCACCGATTGACATGCACTTGGTGCATAAGGTGGCTAGCGGGTGCCAGTCTCTCCCACTTTAGTCGGAACGGATTCGATGAAAAGGGTCCTTATGAAGGGTAAATAGCAATTGGCATATCACGTTGTGGTCTTGCGTAGGTAAGAAACGTTCTTGCTAGAAACCCATAGCTGCCACGTAAAACATGCAACAACAATTAGAGGACGTCTAACTTGTTTTTGCAGGGTATGCTATGTGATGTGATATGGCCAAGAAGAATGTGATGAATGATATGTGATGTATGAGATTGATCATGTTCTTGTAATAGGATTCACGACTTGCATGTCGATGAGTATGACAACCGGCAGGAGCCATAGGAGTTGTCTTTATTTTTTGTATGACCCGCGTGTCATTGAAGAACGCCATGTAACTTACTTTACTTTATTGCTAAACGCGTTAGCCATAGAAGTAGAAGTAGTCGTTGGCGTGACAACTTCATGAAGACACGATGATGGAGATCATGATGATGGAGATCATGGTGTCATGCCGGTGACAAGATGATCATGGAGCCCCGAAGATGAAGATCAAAGGAGCTATATGATATTGGCCATATCATGTCACTACTCTATTTGATTGCATGTGATGTTTATCATGTTTATGCATCTTGTTTACTTAGGACGACGGTAGTAAATAAGATGATCCCTTACAAAATTTCAAGAAGTGTTCTCCCCTAACTGTGCACCGTTGCTACAGTTCGTCGCTTCTAAGCACCACGTGATGATCGGGTGTGATGGATTCTTACGTTCACATACAACGGGTGTAAGACAGTTTTACACAGCGAAAACACTTAGGGTTAACTTGACAAGCCTAGCATGTGCAGACATGGCCTCGGAACA
>NW_021272740.1:0-990 GCF_002162155.2 Triticum dicoccoides
TTCTACTCGTTGCTGGTCTCTCCATAGATAGATCTTGGTGATTCGTAGGAAAATTTTGAATTTCTGCTACGTTCCCCAACAGTGGCATCATGAGCTAGGTCTATTGCGTAGATTCTTTGCACGAGTAGAACACAAAGTAGTTGTGGGCGTTGATGTTGTTCAATATGCTTACCGTTACTAGTCCAATCTTGTTTCGACGGTATTGTGGGATGAAGCGGCCCGGACCGACCTTACACGTACTCTTACGTGAGACAGGTTCCACCGATTGACATGCACTTGGTGCATAAGGTGGCTAGCGGGTGCCAGTCTCTCCCACTTTAGTCGGAACGGATTCGATGAAAAGGGTCCTTATGAAGGGTAAATAGCAATTGGCATATCACGTTGTGGTCTTGCGTAGGTAAGAAACGTTCTTGCTAGAAACCCATAGCGGCCACGTAAAACTTGCAACAACAATTAGAGGACGTCTAACTTGTTTTTGCAGGGTATGCTTTGTGATGTGATATGGCCAGAAGAATGTGATGAATGATATGTGATGTATGAGATTGATCATGTTCTTGTAATAGGATTCACGACTTGCATGTCGATGAGTATGACAACCGGCAGGAGCCATAGGAGTTGTCTTTATTTTTTTTGTATGACCTGCGTGTCATTGAAGAACGCCATGTAACTTACTTTACTTTATTGCTAAACGCGTTAGCCATAGAAGTAGAAGTAGTCGTTGGCGTGACAACTTCATGAAGACACGATGATGGAGATCATGATGATGGAGATCATGGTGTCATGCCGGTGACGATGATGATCATGGAGCCCCGAAGATGAAGATCAAAAGGAGCAAAATGATATTGGCCATATCATGTCACTATTTGATTGCATGTGATGTTTATCATGTTTATGCATCTTGTTTACTTAGGACGACGGTAGTAAATAAGATGATCCCTTACAAAATTTCAAGAAGTGTTCTCCCCTAACTGTGCACCGTTGCTACAGTTC
>NW_021272741.1:0-1114 GCF_002162155.2 Triticum dicoccoides
AGATTTCCTGATTTGCGCAAATCAAAGCTAATGCCACGTGCTGATGGTCCCTTTAAGGTGTTAGAGAAAATAAATGATAATGCATATAAACTTGAGCTGCCTGCAGATTTTGGGGTTAGTCCCACTTTTAACATTGCAGATTTGAAGCCTTATTTGGGTGAGGAAGATGAACTTCCGTCGAGGACGACTTCATTTCAAGAAGGGGAGGATGATGAGGACATCAATACAATTGTTACACCCACAGCCCCTGCTGCTATACATACTGGACCAATTACTAGAGCTCGTGCACGCCAACTAAATTACCAGGTACTTTCGTTTCTTGGTAATGATTCTAATGTTCATGAGAATATGATGCTGCCTAAATTGGATACATTTGTTTTGCTTACAAATGAAGGGCCTAGCTTGGAGAAGGATGAACATTGGAGCAAGAACAAGCATGGGGATGATGGCATGCGCAAGGGGAACAAGAATGGAGTTACAAGTGATGATTTCAGGACTTTGAAGCCACCATAATGGGTGCATGAAGCCTTGGACGAAATATACAAGATGCCACTTCATAAATTTCGTCCCGAGGCTATTTTAGGTGCTGCGTCACCTTATTATTGGGCCAGGCCCATGTAATTTCGAAATACATAAGTATAGGCTATTTTTAGAGTCCGTATGTGTGGGGAAACAAGAGATAGGGTTGATTTCGAACTCCTCCACCAAGGGCCATGAAATTCCCCCCTCTTCCTCCATATATACAGCCCTTAGGGCATCGTTTAGACTTTGGGTTTTGTTTAGATTAAAAGTTCGCCATAGCTGCAACTTCGCGTACTTCGTTTGTGTTCAACGACCAGACAAAGGCGTCACAGAACCCCACCTTGATCAATAAAGCTTTCATCTTATATTCGCAATATCCAGATTGCAATCTTAGTTTCTTGCTTGTTCTTCGTTTGCTCGCAGGAAACAGACCCTCGTGGTCAGGTTGATCGTGCTCCGGCGTGGTCAATAACCTCTCGGAGTTGGTTTAGCGATTGCTAAGGCGCGACGTCCTCGCACGTTCGTAGTCGGATCGTCAAAGTCGACTTCCACCAAAGCGAAATCCACCATCTCATCGAAAGACGGGACACCT
>NW_021272742.1:0-1798 GCF_002162155.2 Triticum dicoccoides
AATTCTGGTTATCAGAAGTGACCTATCTGGGTCATGTAATATCTGGTAAAGGTATCGCTGTTAACCCTGAGCGAGTTCAAGCCGTCCTTAATTGGACTCCACCCGAATCGGTCAAGCAAGTTCGGAGTTTTCTAGGCTTAGCGAGCTATTGCCGTCGCTTTGTCGAGAACTTCTCCAAAGTTGCCAAACCTCTAACCGAACTCCTCAAGAAAGATAAGAAGTTCGAATGGACTCCACAATGTGAGCACAGCTTTCAGGAACTGAAAAGACGCCTGACTTCTGCTCCCGTACTGGTACCGCCAGACTTCTCTAAGGACTTTGTTATCTACTGCGACGCCTCGCGACAAGGACTAGGTTGCATTCTCATGCAAGATCGACACGTAATTGCTTACGCTTCACGGCAATTGCACCCACATGAGGAGAATTATCCTACTCATGATCTAGAACTTGCAGCCGTAGTCTATGCACTTAAGACCTGGCGACATTACCTCCTTGGTAATCGTTGCGAAATATTCACTGATCACCAAAGTCTGAAGTATATTTTCACCCAACCGGATTTGAATCTCAGGCAGAGACGTTGGGTTGAATTGATCACCGACTTCGACTTAGGAATAACCTACACCCCAGGGAAAGCCAATGTCATGGCTGATGCGCTAAGTCGTAAATCTTATTGCAACAATCTGATGTTACAACAAAGTCAACCGCTTCTCCATGAGGAATTTCGGAAGCTTAACCTTCACATTGTTCCTCAAGGTTTTATCTCCACCTTGGTGGCAAAACCTACCCTTACGGATCAAATTATCAAAGCGCAGAAGGTAGATCCGGGAATCTCCCGCATCAAGAGAAACATCCAGAAAGGAATTGCGAATTGCTTCTCCATTAATGATCAAGGGGTCGTATACTTCGGGAATCGACTAGTGGTTCCCAAAGTGCGAAACCTGAGGCGATTGATCCTTAAGGAAGCTCATGAATCTCCTCTCACCATTCATCCCGGTAGTACTAAAATGTATCAGGACCTACGCCAGAGGTTCTGGTGGACTAGGATGAAGAGAGAAATTGCTCAGTATATAGCAAATTGCGACGTCTGTCATCGTGTAAAAGCAGAGCATCAACGGCCTGCTGGCACCCTTCAACCCTTAGCTATCCCTGAATGGAAATGGGATAAAATTGGTATGGATTTCATTACCGGTTTTCCCAGGACCAAGAGAGGGAATAATGCTATCTTCGTCGTTGTCGATCGTCTTTCCAAAGTAGCTCATTTCCTACCTGTTCGAGAGAGTATAACCGCTAGTCAACTAGCAGACTTATACATCTCCCGAATAGTGTCTCTCCATGGTGTTCCTTTGGAAATTAACTCGGATCGAGGAAGTCTTTTCACCTCTCGATTTTGGGAAAGTTTCCAAAATGCTATGGGAACCCGTCTTTCCTTTAGCACCGCTTTCCACCCTCAGTCGAGTGGTCAAGTGGAACGCGTCAACCAAATTCTAGAAGACATGCTTCGAGCCTCTGTTATCTCATTCGGAATGGACTGGGAGAAGTGCCTTCCATTTGCCGAATTCGCTTACAACAACAGCTATCAATCTAGCTTGGGTAAAGCCCCTTTTGAAGTTCTCTATGGACGACGATGTCGAACACCCCTTAACTGGTCAGAGACCGGGGAAAGACAATTCTTTGGCCCGGATATGATTCAGGAAGCAGAAGAGCAAGTTCGTATCGTTCGTGAAAAGTTGAAAACAGCCCAATCTCGTCAAAAGAGTCAATATGACCGAAAACATAAGGCTATGACTTTCGAGGTTGA
>NW_021272743.1:0-4093 GCF_002162155.2 Triticum dicoccoides
CAACTCAACGCTCCGGACGAATTTGAAGGTGATTCCAACTGGGTTGGAAAGTGCACGAAATCTAGTTTCCAACAAAAAAAGAATCACCCAATTCGGAGTCCGTATGAAAAACTTGTGTGCGTTTTGAGTCAGGTATGTCTGTGCAGTCCGAATCTGAATCCAGAACGTGAGAGACTTGGACTCTATCTTCTCTTGGGCCAAAAGTGACGTGAGAGAACTTTTTGGACAGCAAATAAACATCTCTTTCTTCCTTATCTTCATATGTGGATTGTACAAATGTCCCATACACCTGCAATTAGACAAAACACAAAAGTATGTGAAGTATTTTTGTTCTGGATAACATAAATAGATTATTGAATAGTTTGCACTAGAAATCACCTGACAAATATGCATATATGCAATATTTTTGGTCATATCCAAGGTAGTCATGTCCTCATCACCGAATTGGGTGATTCTTTTTTTGTTGGAAACTAGATTTCGGGCACTTTCCAACCCAATTGGAATCACCTTCAAATTCGTCCGGAGCGTTGAGTTGTGGACGAAACAATCTGATGCTGCAGCAGAATCCGAGTCAAACTACAAGTCCAAAGGTGTTACATCACCTCCACTTGGGCCCATTGGCCTTGTACGACCTAGGTTTAGTTTTAGGATGCCTTGGGACGTCCTCCCACCTCCTTGGCCACCACCCCTTGCTCCTATATAAGTAGATCCATCTAGTAGCTTTTCCTTGGGATTTGTTTAGTTAAAAGTTAGCCATTGCAACTTCGTGTGCTTCGTTTGTGTCCAACGACCAGACCAAGACCACTTTTCGGATCCCCACCATTATCAATACTTCATACATATTCGCGATATTCAGATTGCTTTTATCATATTCTTGCTTGTTCTTTGATTGCTTGCAGGAATAGACCTTCGTGGTCAGGTTGATCGTGCTCCGGCGTGGTCAATAACCTCTCGGAGTTGGTTTAGCGATTGCTAAGGCACAATGTCGTTGCACGTTTGTAGTCGGATCGTCAAGGTCGTCTCCACCAAATCGATAGTTATCATCTCATCGAAAGATCGGGACACCCTCGCCTCTATCAGATAATATGGTGGAACCCAACGCGTACGCATAGCAGTTTTCAAAGCAGCCCAAGTAGTTGGAATAGGATATAATCTACAATGTTCAGACCACCATACACATGCAAAACTAGAGAAAGCACAAACAGCAGCAACAACTCGTCTCTCCTCAGGATATTGTAAACATGTAAATCGTTGTTCAGTTTCTAACTCCCAAGTAAGATATATATCAGGAACATATCTACCCTCAAATGGTGGAATATTCAATTTCAGTTTAGGAATATGGACATCATCTCGTACCTGAGGTGGTGGTGCAGGCCTACCATTACGAATATATACCTGAGGTCGACCTGCTGGTGGTGGTACAGGTGGCTGCACGTAGTGTTGATTTTGATCAACCTCATCCTCATAATCTCCCACATAATCATCCTCCTCCGCATCAGCAGCAGGAGCCACAGAAGTATCAACAGCAGCACCAACTGATGAGGACATGACTACCTTGGATATGACCAAAAATATTGCATATATGCATATTTGTCAGGTGATTTCTAGTGCAAACTATTCAATAATCTATTTGTGTTATCCAGAACAAAAATACTTCACACACTTTTGTGTTTTGTCTAATTGCAGGTGTATGGGACATTTGTACAATCCACATATGAAGATAAGGAAGAAAGAGATGTTTATTTGATGTCCAAAAAGTTCTCTCACGTCACTTTTGGCTAAGAGAAGATAGAGTCCAAGTCTCTCACGTTCTGGATTCAGATTCGGACTGCACAGACATACCTGACTCAAAACGCACACAAGTTTTTCATACGGACTCCGAATTGGGTGATTCTTTTTTTGTTGGAAACTAGATTTCGTGAACTTTCCAACCCAATTGGAATCACCTTCAAATTCGTCCGGAGCGTTGAGTTGTGGACGAAACAATCTGATGCTGCAGCAGAATCCGAGTCAAACTACAAGTTCAAAGGTGTTACATCACCTCCACTTGGGCCCATTGGCCTTGTACGACCTAGATTTAGTTTTAGGCTGCCTTGGGACGTCCTCCCACCTCCTTGGCCGCAACCTGATAGAGGCAAAGGTGTCCCGTCTTTCGATGAGATGATGGATATCGCTTTGGTGGAAGTCGACTTTGACGATCCGACTACGAACGTGCGAGGACGTCGCGCCTTAGCAATCGCTAAACCAACTCCGAGAGGTTATTGACCACGCCGGAGCACGATCAACCTGACCACGAGGGTCTGTTTCCTGCGAGCAAACGAAGAACAAGCAAGAAACTGAGATTGCAATCTGGATATTGCGAATATAAGATGAAAGCTTTATTGATCAAGGTGGGGTTCTGTGACGCCTTTGTCTGGTCGTTGAACACAAACGAAGTACGCGAAGTTGCAGCTATGGCGAACTTTTAATCTAAACAAAACCCAAAATCTAAACGATGCCCTAAGGGCTGTATATATGGAGGAAGAGGGGGGAATTTCGTGGCCCTTGGTGGAGGGGTCCGAAATCAACCCTATCTCTTGTTTCCCCACACATACGGACTCTAAAAATAGCCTATACTTATGTATTTCGAAATTACATGGGCCTGGCCCAATAATAAGGTGACGCAGCACCTAAAATAGCCTCGGGACGAAATTTAGGAAGTGGCATCTTGTATATTTCGTCCAAGGCTTCATGCACCCATTATGGTGGCTTCAAAGTCCTGAAATCATCACTTGTAACTCCGTTCTTGTTCCCCTTGCGCATGCCATCATCTCCATGCTTGTTCTTGCTCCATTGTTCATCCTTCTCCAAGCTAGGCCCTTCATTTGTAAGCAAAACAAATGTATCCAATGTAGGCAGCATCATATTCTCATGAACATTAGAATCATTAGCAAGAAACGGAAGTACCTGGTAATTTAGTTGGCGTGCACGAGCTCTAGTAATTGGTCCAGTATGTATAGCAGCAGGGGCTGTGGGTGTAACAATTGTATTGATGTCCTCATCATCCTCCCCTTCTTGAAATGAAGTCGTCCTCGACGGAAGTTCATCTTCCTCACCCAAATAAGGCTTCAAATCTGCAATGTTAAAAGTGGGACTAACCCCAAAATCTGCAGGCAGCTCAAGTTTATATGCATTATCATTTATTTTCTCTAACACCTTAAAGGGACCATCAGCACGTGGCATTAGCTTTGATTTGCGCAAATCAGGAAATCTATCCTTACGCAAATGTAACCAAACAAGATCTCCAGGTGCAAACACAACATGTTTTCTACCCTTATCTCCAGCAAGTTTATATTTAGCATTCATACGCTCAATGTTTTCCTTAGTTAACTCATGCATTTTTAAAATCAATTCAGCACGTTGTTTAGCAATCAAAATTAACCTTCTCCGAAGATGGAAGAGGCAACAAATCAATAGGTGCACGAGGTAGGAAACCATACACAACTTCAAAAGGGCACATCTTAGTAGTAGAATGCAATGAACGATTATAAGCAAATTCAATATGAGGCAAGCATTCCTCCCATATTTTCTTATTATTCTTCAAAACAGCCCTAAGCATAGTAGACAACGTTCTATTGACTACTTCAGTTTGTCCATCAGTTTGGGGGTGACAAGTAGTACTAAAAAGCAGTTTAGTCCCCAACTTAGCCCATAAACATCTCCAAAAGTGGTTAAGAAATTTAGTATCACGATCTGAAAGAATAGTATTTGGCACACCATGCAAGCGAATAATTTCACGAAAGAACAAATCAGCAACATTAACAGCATCATCGCTTTTATGACATGGTATAAAGTGTGCCATTTTCGAGAATCTATCCACGACAACAAATATGCTATCCCTCCCCTTCTTTGTTCGAGGTAAACCTAAAACAAAGTCCATAGATATATCCTCCCAAGGAACACTAGGTACAGGCAAAGGCATATATAAACCATGAGGATTGAGTCGTGACTTAGCTTTTTGACATGTAGTGCAGCGAGCAATAAAACGCTCAACATCCCGTCTCATCTTTGGCCAAAAGAAATGTGTAGCAAGTACGTCCTCCGTCTTCTTCAC
>NW_021272744.1:0-1331 GCF_002162155.2 Triticum dicoccoides
AAAGATCGGGACCCTCGCCTCTATCAAGTGGTATCAGTTTTCAGGTTGCTCGGTGAGAATTTCCAGTTTTCCTAGATTAGATTTATTTTCTTACCTATTGTCCAAGAAAAAGCCACAAAAAAGAGTTAGATCTATTCATCCTTGGTCCAAGCCAGTCTGAGCCTTTGCAATTTTCTTTTCATTGCTTGCATAGTTGAATTATCGGTTGCATCGTCGTGTCGAGTTGCTGGTCTTAGTGTCTAGTTCGTTTAGAGTTTCGAGTTCTGTTCACATTAGTCACGCCACCGCTGCATCATTATCTCTTCCGCTGTCCACCACCCATCCATCAATTTCCACCACGTGCTACCCATCATTCATTGTCATAATAATAGTTGAGATCGTTCACATCTTCACTTGATCCAATCTGCATCTTATCTAGTTTGTTTTGGAAAGAGGGAGAAAAAAAGAGAGAGAAAAACGAGAAAAAAAAGGAGAAAAAAAAGTCAGAGAGAAAAAAGGAGAGAAAGAAAAAAAAAGTGTGAGGAAAAAAAAGAGAAGAAAAAAAATTGGATCTATCTAGAATCAATCTCGTACCTGAATTCGGATTGGAATGCGTTTTGCGCACTGTTCAGTAAAACAGGTGTATCTTGCTCATACGAAGTCCGTTTTGGCTCCGTGAGTACTCAAATTGAAGATAGAGACGAGCCGCATCTAAATAGTTGCAGAAGCTAGTTCAATATTTGACACCTCAAAATCGGCTTCTAAATAGGTCTTTTTGCCCTCCGAAGTTCGTGAACACAGCTTGTTCCAATTTTTTAGGCCAGTTTTAGAATTCTTTGACTCCTCATATCAACTCGGAATTGAGTGATTCTTTTTGCATTCGAAAGCTTGAGTTAGTAGAATTCTTTGAAAGAATTTATCAGAAAATTGTCTCAAACTTTTCAAGAGGAAAGTTGGAGAGAGAGTTGTTGTATATCCTGCTTGGCAGTTGTTTTTCATCATTATCTTCACTGCCGTTGTGATCTTCACTTATATCTTGCTGTCAAGAGCTACTTAGTATCCTTCATTGATGCTAGTTGTGCTACGCCGTGACCTCATTAGTGTTCTAGGCTCGCGTCTCTAGTCCGGTCTAGCCTAGGACCAGCACAGTACCGTCGTTGAGCGTTTATTCAACATTGCATCTTTGAATTGATTATTGCTAATCTTTTGCTACCATATATAGCCAACCCAGCTCCACATATTTCTACACCGTGTATACGTACGCTCCCCTGGCAATCGCTTTACTCAATATTCGGAGTTACTTGACACCGCTGGTTGCCGATCACCGCCTGCTGCATGGTAAGAACTTGTAA
>NW_021272745.1:0-1499 GCF_002162155.2 Triticum dicoccoides
CGGCGGTTTACCCTCTACTATCGGTCTCCTTCGGTGTCTGCGGTGTTGCCGATGTGTGTGTGCTCTGACTTGTGGTCATGCTCCGTGGCTGCCCCAGACTCGAGACCAACCATTGCTTTAGCTCTCGGGTGAGCGTCTCTGCATTCAACGGTGCGGCGCCTTCGAGCCTAGGCGAGGGGAAGGGATCCCCTTCGATGTTAGAGGAGGCAGGTGTTGGGTCATCTCCAGCCCCTGGTTTTCAGCCCCTGAGTTCGACTCATCCTCTGCCGGTTGCTGATCCTCGAGGCTTCACTTGTTGTCGTTTTAGGTGCCTTTCTGTAGTGGGCTTCTCCTCAACTAGCAGTTCTTCATTAGTTATCTTTCGTTTGCTGGTTGTAGGTGTAGTGTTGTAAGCTGTTCTTGCAGCCCCCTTGTATCGTTTGGCCGATGTTGTGTGGTGGTCTCACACTTGTACTCCTGGCCGGTTGATGGCTTTGTTAATTCAAAGATAGGCTCTTCTTGAGCCTTCGTTCTTAAAAAAAAGAGTTAGTTGCTTAGCGAGTCGGGTATAAAAGAAGCCCCCCTGTGTACTGCTTGTTGTTGCGCCGGTTTGTTGCCGTGATCGAGTTCGTGCTCGAGGAAAATCGCCGTCCTCGCAGCGGGAATTGATGCACCGAAAAAACACCACCGTGTTTTGTGTCTTCTTCTCCTTCCTTTCTTCCTTGGTTTGTGCCAAAGAGAGGAGTGTACAGAGAAAGAGAGAGCCACGATGAACTGGGGTCAAGCGTCGACCCCATCATACATCCATCTTCTGGAACGTTCTATCTCTTTTGCGAACTCCGACGAGTCGAGATTCATCATCCGATCAGGGTTTTCTACACAAAGCAGAGAGTGATAGGATTGATTATGCAGCTCAAAATAGTATTTCTGTGCTTCCACCGGTGCCAACCAGAGTTGCATGTGTGCAGGTTGACGATGAGTGAAGACGAAAGTTAGCAAGGTGGTTGCAGGTCACTATGTCACTGACCCCCGCACCAGCCCGTACTTAAGACACTGCAGGAACGTTGGTATTAGCGCATAGTGTGGAATTCCTGATGCCTCTGAAGCCTATGTCACCGCTGACTCGCCACAAATTTGTGATCCATGTCTTGCATTTTCCTCTACGCATAGAATTGCCTGATGGCTTTATTGTGAGCTAGATGTATGGTTCCGACGAAACAAATAGGACACTTCTGAGGAAAAAATGTTATATATATTGAGCGAGCCAGATACAAGTGTGACACATATGCACCTACCATTTGGAGGTAATCTTAGGGCATGTGACATGAGGTGGTCATTTTTTGTTTTTTTGAGGGACATGATATGGTCACTTATTGTTGGTAGATCCTGGCACAAGGATGGAAAACTTATGGTAGCTGCTGGTGTCGAATACTTGTATAATATACGGCACACTGATTAAACACCTACGTTTCTTCCATGACTATACATCGATCTCGAATTAAGCAAACCCCAAATGAACT
>NW_021272746.1:0-1318 GCF_002162155.2 Triticum dicoccoides
GATGACGAGGAGGAGCCCCGGCCGCCGAACAACAGAGGATAGAAGGGATTCCCCCCGCAAGTGCGGACGGTGAACATGATATACGCAACCCACATCCCCAAAAGGGAGCGGAAGCATGCTCTCAAGGACGTCTATGCGTTGGAGCCAGTCGCCCCAAAGTTCAACCCATGGTCCTCCTGCCCGATCACTTTTGATCGAAGGGACCACCCCACTAGCATCCGTCACGATGGATTCGCCGCATTGGTCCTAGACCCAATTATCGACGGATTTCACCTCACCAGAGTCCTAATGGACGGCGGCAGCAGCCTGAACCTGCTTTATCAGGATACAGTGCGAAAAATGGGTATCGATCCCTCAAGGATTAAACCCACAAAGACAACCTTTAAAGGCGTCATACCAGGTGTAGAAGCCAGCTGTACAGGCTCGGTTACACTCGAAGTGGTCTTCGGATCCCCGGATAATTTCCGAAGCGAAGAGTTAATCTTCGACATAGTCCCATTCCGCAGTGGCTATCACGCCCTGCCCGGACGAACCGCATTTCAAAATTCAATGCGGTTCCACACTACGCATATCTCAAGCTCAAGATGCCAGGCCCTCGCGGAGTCATCACGGTAAATGGAAACACCGAACGCTCTCTCCGAACCGAGGAGCACACGGTGGCCCTGGCGGCGGAAGTACAGAGTAGCCTCTCAAGGCAATTCTCCAACCCAGGTGTTAAACATCCGGACAACGTCAAGCGAGCCCGAAGTAACCTACAACAAAGCCGGCTGGCACGTTCCGAGCAAGCATAGCAGTGCGGCCCCAACCCCAACCCACACCAGATGGTGATATCGGTACCACGCGTACATAATTACGCCTTAGAAATACCATGGGCATAAGGGGAGGGGCACAACTACGGCACACCCAGAATGCGGCTCAACCGCACTAAGGGGCTCCCTATCCCACCGTTTCTTTTTTATATACTTTTAGGACCCAACTATTCGGAAGGCCTGTCTGGCAATACACTCGCCGAACACACGATGCAACAGCCTGGGAGAAAACAAGCCGCGTCAAATGTCCAGGTGGTCTCTATAATGAGCTTAATACCCGTTTTACTTAAAATCCCGCAGCTTGCCCCTGGAGGGGGACATGTCAAATAATCCCATCTCTTGCTTATCGCACTATTTGTATCGTTCTGCTTTCATAGCAGCCCTTTTTTTAATAAACAATACATAGCTCTTATCTATTATTGTACTCATCTATTTTTTATATACAAATATGCTCAGTCATGACATTATGCAACCGTACACTTTGGTACGGCCAATACACCAGGGGATTA
>NW_021272747.1:0-786 GCF_002162155.2 Triticum dicoccoides
GAGTGTTGATGACCGACACGTAAGCACACCTTGGGGTTCAACAACTATGCAAATCACATCGGGACCCCAAAACGGGGAGTAATAGTCCATGAAATGGGCCCGAATCGGCCAAAACTGCGATTGTTGATGACCGACACGTAAGCGCACCTTGGGGTTCGTCAATCGTGCAAATCACTCTGAGACCCCAAAACAGTGATTAATATTCCACGAAACGGGCCAGAATCTGCCAAAACTGCGAGTGTTGATGACCGACACATAAGCGCACCTTGGGGTGCGTCAATCATGGAAATCACTCCAAGACCCCAAAACAATGAGTAATAGTCCACGAAACGGGCCAGAATTGGCCAAAACTGCGCGTGTTGATGGCCGACATGTAAGGGCACCTTGGGGTTCGTCAATCGTGGAAATCACTCTGAGACCCCAAAACACTGAGTAATAGTCCATGAAACTGGCCAGAATCGGCCAAAACTGTGAGTGTTGATGACCGACACGTAAGCGCACCTTTGGGTGCGTCAATCATGGAAATCACTCCGAGACCCCAAAACAGTGAGTAACAGTCCATGAAACGGGCCAGAATCAGCCAAGACTGTGAGTGTTGATGACCGACACGTAAGCGCACCTTGGGGTTCGTCAATCGTGGAAATCACTCAGAGACCCCAAAACAGTGAGTAATAGTACACGAAACAGGCCAGAATCGGCCAAAACTACGATTGTTGATGACCGACACGTAAGCGCACCTTGGGGTTCGTCAATCGTGGAAATCACTCTGAGCCCCCAAAAAAGTGA
>NW_021272748.1:0-865 GCF_002162155.2 Triticum dicoccoides
GGGGAGCGTGTCGGGGAGGCGAGGGGAGGCCGGTGGCGGCGGCTATGGCGAACGGCGGCGATGGGTGCGTTCGGACACGGGAGAGAGAGAGCGAGGGAGAGGAGAGGAAGAACCGGGGGAGAGTGAGAGAGTATGGGGGGGGCGTGGCATCGTTCCAGGGCATCCAGATGAGGAGGGGAGAGGCAGGCAGGCAGGCGAGCTGGTGGCGTGGCGCGGTGGCGCGCGCGCGCGCCGGGCACGCTCCCCTCCCTCTGTCGAGGACGAAGACGATAGAGGAGGAGGCGGGCTGGGCCGCCTGCTGGCTGGGCCGGCCAGCTACTGCTGGGCTGCACAGGGAGGAGCCCCAGGTAAGCTTCTCCTTCTTTTATTTATTTTTGTTTTTCTAATTTTTGTCATTTGTTTTGATTTAAATAAAATATTAAATCATTTTATTACCTTATGCCAATTTTTGCAGGAGCTAGATATATTATTCCAGAGCTCCCCAACAGGTGGCATAATTTTTGGACATATATTAATATATATAACTAATATATTTCCAATGCAAATAGTTATGCATTAATTCCAAATGCCCAAAATAAATACCTATGAGCTCTTAAAAATATTGGTTTGATTTTTATCTCTGTCCAATATTTTCAGAGAGCAACATGAGCATTTTCTTGGACCCTTTTTGGAGAAATTTTTATTTGGGTCATTTTCAAAATGATTCTGAGGGTTTCACAAATCCCCATTTCAAGTTTCTGATGAAAGAGTAAACATGATGCAACACTCTAATGCATGACTAGCTAGGGTGTGACAACTCACCCCCACTCAAAAGAATCTCGTCCCGAGATTTGGGTTCCTCCGGGAAGAAGGCGGGATACTCGAG
>NW_021272749.1:0-712 GCF_002162155.2 Triticum dicoccoides
CGGGCCGTCGTCTCCCTCCTCCGCGGCTCGCCGCGCTGCCTCTCCCTTGACATCATCGGCCACCGCCCGCCGCGCTCGCTCCGGCGCAGCCCCGCCGCACTCCTCGCCGGCCGGAGCCGCACCTCGCCGCCCCCACCGCTGCAGCTCCCGCGCCGCCTCGCCCCGCCTCTCTCAAGTCCGGCGACCGGCCTCCTCCACTCCGGCAAGCCGCCGGCCTCCATCCTCGACGAACTCCGGTGAATAGGGATCTCCGGCGACCTTCCTCTCCGGCGTTCCTCGAAGTGCGCGCTCGCCCGATCTAGATCCGGATCGGAGCTACAGTAACCCTAGGGTTGACCCCGTTTCCCCCCAAGTCTGCATATTAAATTGCATTTTCATCATGTTATAACTCCACCTTCGTAGCTCCGGTTTGGGCGTTTAGCATATCACAGTGTTCATCTCAGAGAGTACATCATTTTATCTCATTGCTTCATTTTCATTTGAGCTCATCTTGATGCACGAAATACTGTTGGAAGAGAGCTATTTGAGATAATTGTCAGATCTGTTGCACCAAATTGCTATTTGTCATTTTTGCCATGATTAATGTGTGCATGATATGCTCCTGAGCTCTACATGAGTTTTGTTATATGCCATGTCATCTTTAAAGAGGTGCTTACCATGTATTTTTGTGATATGTGTGGTGACTAGCACAAGATTGCAAAGTAGTGCATTC
>NW_021272750.1:0-1103 GCF_002162155.2 Triticum dicoccoides
AAAAAAAAAGAGCGCAAAAAAAAAAGAGCGAAAAAAAATTCAGAGTGTGCTTTTCCCTTGTTTACGTGCCGCGCCGTGATTTTGTTGGTGTTCTAGGCTCGCGTCTCTAGCACAGTCTAGCCTAGGACCAGCACAGTACCGTCGTTGAGCGTTTATTCAACTTTGCATCTCTGAATTGATTATTGCTGACCCTTTTTGCTACCATACTACAAGCCTTCCCAGCTCCACATACATCTACGTCGTGTGTTTGACTCTCCCTGGTAATCGCTCTATCCAAGCTTTGAGAGTTTTTGACTACAACGGTTGCCGATCACCGCCTGCTGCTGGGTAAGAACTGGTAAGAATTTGAGTTTTGCTTGACGGATTTGTGACACCCACCACCACCACTTGTTCGTAGTCTGTAGGATCATATTCTTGTGTGTTTCTATTGCTGCTAACCATGCCAGGATCACAAGCCGACGAGATTGACAGGGAGAATTTATCGAACAAGGAGCTTCATGATAAGTTTCAGCAAATGATGACTGAACAGGTGCAAGATGTGCTGAACAATTTTGAAGAGGCCATGGAGAAGATCACTGGCCTTGAGAAGACGTTCGAAACAAAGCCGATAACAGATTTAATGAATTGCTCGCGCGTCTTCCACCACCACCACCCGCTGCACCTAACGCACCTCTCCAACAACAACAACAACGACTACCTCCACGTCGCGAAATAGACCTTCGCCGAGCGAGCCGTGTTCCTCTTGCGTTTGGCCAAACTGTTGGTGCTGCTGTTGATACTTCTGTGGCTCCTGCTACTGCTGTTGCTGGTACCCAGGAGGATGATGAGTATGCGGGCGATTATGAGGATGAGGTTGATCAAAATCAGATCTACGAGCAGCCACCAGCACCACCACCAGCAGGTCGGCCTCAGGTATATATTCGTAATGGTAGGCCTGCACCACCACCTCAGGTACGAGATGATGTCCATATTCCTAAACTGAAATTGAATATTCCACCATTTGAGGGTAGATATGTTCCTGATATATATCTTACTTGGGAGTTAGAAACTGAACAACGATTTACATGTTTACAATATCCTGAGGAGAGACGAGTTGCTGCTGC
>NW_021272751.1:0-1278 GCF_002162155.2 Triticum dicoccoides
GGGGAAATGTCACGCTTTGAGTACCGGAGTCCTGTTAGCCCGCTACAGCCCGGTTTACCGGAGTCCTGCTAGCCCAGTGCTACAGCCCGGACCCACTTGCTGATGACCGACACGTTCGAAGCTGGGTCATGGATGCCTGTCCCTGTAAGTCTGTGCCACTTTGGGTCTACGACTAGTCATGTCAGCCCGGGCTCTTTATCATATGGATGCTAGCGACACCATCATATACGTGTGCCAAAATGCGCAAACGGTCCCGGGCAAAGGTAAGACGACACCCGTGGGGATGCCGTGCGTGAGGCCACAAAGTGATATGAGGTGTTACATGCTAGATCGATGTGGCATCGAGTCGGGGTCCTGACAGCTTTGGTATCAGAGCTTGACTGCCTGTAGGTTTACCAAGCCAACCTGGTCGAAGTTGAGTCTAGAAATTCTTTAGTTATATAAGGGAATTGATTGTGGGATGGAACGTAAGGCTCTTTTTACTCCTTTACCTCATGGCCTTCTGATCTGAGTCATCCTATCTTTCCGACGGGGTTAAGGAACTAGGCTTCTCTTCCGTCTATCAGGATCACGTGTTACTACTCCGTAGTTCCATAAGACTGGTTGATCAGAGTCATACCCAGTTTTGAGTATTTCCGGTGTAGTCTCTTTAGTATGATCTCAGAACCTTGAGTATGTTACCACCCCATTTTTAGTAGGATGTCTCATTCTGAGCATTTTACTGCCGTTATGCTGCCGAAATTTCCTAGGAGTTCGAGAGATACTAATTCCTTGTCCTACATTCTACAACCCATAGTTAATGTTGATTTCGTCCTTGGTTTCGTTTCTCAGGATGTCATCAGCTAAGCGAAGTTCCGTTGCTCGTAGCCAGAACCACGGAGATGGTAGGGATGAGGATCCTCCTGATCAGCCTTCGTTGACAGAGTTCATGCTAGAGATGGAGAGGAACAAGCGTGAGTCCAACCGCTTGTTGGCACGTATCGAGGAGAACACCGCACATCAGTCCAATAAGCCTGTGACCATTCATGACTTCATCCGCTTGCATCCACCTACCTTTCATCATTCCATCGAGCCACTCGATGCAGATGACTGGCTCCGTAGCATCACCCATAAGCTGTGTTCCGCGAACGTAGCTGAAGATGACAAGGTCACTTATGCCACATACCACCTGGAAGGTCCTGCTAGTCTTTGGTGGCAGAACTATGAGACTTTGCTTCCAGCCGGCCAGATTCCTACCTGGAAGGATTTCACTGAGTCTTTTCGTGAGCATCACATTCC
>NW_021272752.1:0-1005 GCF_002162155.2 Triticum dicoccoides
TGATGTGTTCCATGTCTCTCAACTTCGAAAGTGCTTCAAGACTCCTGACCGCACCGTCAACTTCGAGGACATTGAGCTCCAAGAAGATCTCTCTTATCGTGAGCACCCAGTTGCTATTCTTGAAGAGACTGAACGCAAGACTCGCAACAAGTCAATTAAATTTCTCAAAGTCAAGTGGTCACACCATTCCGACCGTGAAGCTACCTGGGAACGCGAGGATCACCTCCGTTCTGAGTACCCAGAGTTCTTTCAGTCCTAGATCTCGGGACGAGATCTTTTCGTAGTGGTGGAGTGTTGTAACGCCCCAGGCATACTTTCCATATTTGTATCCAACTCTTGCCGTCTCCGGCGCTAAGTTATATTTATTTCTTGAGTTCGGGTCTTTGTCTCCGTGTGTTGTTTTTCTTTTTCGTGCATCTCTTATCATGCCATCTCGTGCATTGCATTTGCATACATGTTCATCTCATGCATTCGAGCATTTTCCCCGTTGTCCGTTTTGCATTCCGGCGCTTCGTTCTCCTCCGGTGGTCATTTCTAGTCTTCTTTTGTGTGTGGGGTCTAAACATTTCCGGATTGGACCGAGACTTGTCATGCGGCCTTGGTTTACTACCGGCAGACCGCCTGTCAAGTTTCGTATCATTTGGACTTCGTTTGATGCCCCAACGGTTAACCGAGGGACCAGAAAGGCCTCGTGTGTGTTGCAGCCCAACACCCCCCAAATTTGGCCCAAAACCCACCTAACTCTGCTCCATGTCCTAGAGCGTTCGATCACGATCATGTGGGCGAAAACCGCACCTCATTTGGACTCTCCTAGCTCCACTTACGCATATAAATACCCCCTCCATTCGGATCTTCTTCCCCCGTCCGAAACCCTAGTTTAAAAAAAAAACTGAGATCTCCACCGACGGACGTGTCCGCCCCCGGCCGGACAGCGTCCGCCGCCGCAGCCCGCCCACTCAGGGGCCGCCACGTCACCCCCGCCGCCGCCGCCTCCCACCGCGGCCC
>NW_021272753.1:0-1420 GCF_002162155.2 Triticum dicoccoides
AATTACATCAAAGACTTCAACAAGGGATGTTTTCCCTTTAACGTGATTGTCTTGCTGCCTTCCTCCTGCCTTTCAGTTCCATGCATGTACGCAGCTCCAAGATCCAGAGGCGTGCGATTGTCACGGCAAACGCGAGTAGCAAGGATGACAAGGCGGAGGAGGGAGGGAGAGTGTTCAACCCATCCAGGTTGCGACCAACCAATCTCCGTTAATATCATTCATGTTGGTGCTGCCACTCTCCACGGAGGTGCCGGTCGGCCGGCACATACGTCAGTACGTCATCTATCTCAGATTCTCAGTCACAGCTATGATAATTGGAATATATTCATCTCCAGCTACAGGCCCATATTTTTTTGGTTCATGGAAAGAATTTTATAATTTTATCCTGTAGTTTCATGCTCCACATTTTGATAAAATTGACAAATGTCAGATTTGATTCGTTATTAGGTTCATGAATGCCAGGCGCTGCTCTTTTTTGTGAGGACTGTGGTCAGCAGCGCTACTTACCACGTTGATGATTGTAGAAGCAACACCCAAAAGGAGTGACATCACAAAGACGGAGGACGACATCGAGCTGAGGTGAACCATTGCCAATTTGCCATGATACACAAGAATGGAAGTGATTTGTTTCTAATTCTGGCACAAAAACTAATAGAAGTCATGTATTATGGTTTTTAATGCTTGTGTATTTTTCTGTGATCTTTAGAAGAATTGTACCCTGAGAAAATTTGAGAAATCAATTGTATGTAACTTCGGAAATTAAGTATGTTGGTAGCATTCTGATGTTTAATATACTAGGTGACACCCCGCACGTTGATGATTGTATGTAACTTTGGAAATTAAGTAGTGGGGGTGGGCCTTTTCGCATGCATGTTATGTGATGATGCGGCATGCTTGCATGTTGAGAGAAATAGTTAGAGGGGGTAGCTATTTAAATATAGAAGATACCAGGGATCATACAACATGTGAAAAAGTCATTAATAGCAACATATTTAGTATGACCTTGTTAAAGTGATGGTCTACGTGACAGCTTTCAATAAAGCACTAAGCCTCAATTGAACTGACAATATCTTGAGAAAGAGAAAGGTTATATGCTACAAAGGTTGTTTAAAATGTCGATTTGTTGGATAAACAAACTATGGTATATACATCCTTGGTGAACTTAGTTATGTATATGTACATTTGTGAGTGTTGAATAATGTCGCCATGTTGTGGATTTGGTGTTGACTTGCCTAATTTCTGTAGTATTATATGTTTCATGCAGGCAAATATTTAAGGTAAGGGCGATGGCTCTATTATATTGGAGTGTAAATTATTTGAGTAATGTATATTTATATATCTGTTGCCCCTGCTCCTCTTGTAGCAACACGAGCCACATTGAAGCCTGTGGACAAGAAAGTTCTTATCAAGTCCGCCGCTC
>NW_021272754.1:0-2215 GCF_002162155.2 Triticum dicoccoides
ATAATGTCATCCTCAACAAGCTCATTAAGATGAATCTCATGAACAAGCATCCAAATGGTAAAAAAAATTGACATATGTGCTCAACAGTTACAACGGGCGAGGGGTTAATCTTGAGAATCCACATATTTTTGGTGCCTCCCACACCTTCCAATTATTTACTGACGAAGCCTCAAAGATGAGCGGAGCAATATCTGTGGGCTTACACCGAAGTAGCCAGGGAGCGTCCCAAAATGGGGTCCTCGTGTAGTTTCCCACTGTGATGATTGTTGAGGCGTAGAAGAAGTTGAGATCCTCCACGTACCACGTGTTTACCATCCCCACCCATATCTTAGATCCTTCCATTCGAACCATGGCCACCTCAATCATAATGCACACGCAAAGTTGTCGGTGTTGAGAACCCCAAGGCCTCCATATTCATGCGATTGGCAAACAATCTCCCAAATCACCTTGCACTTTTCCTTGTTCGTTGTATCAAAGCCGGACCAAACGAAAGCTTGTTCTAGCTTATTGACATTATGTAGTGTGCTTGGTGTAACAACAAGGGAGTGATGAAGTAGACCACTTCGGAGGTGCTCACGGACTTGACTAGGGACGTGCGACCAATGGTAGTGATGTTTTTCCCTTCATACATGACCAATTTAACTGCCACTTTGTCCTTAAGGAATTGGAGATCTACCTTGCTAAGTTGCCAAATGGAGAGAGGGAGCCCTAAGTATCGCATAGGAAAATATACTCTAGATGCAGGCAAGCTTTGAGTGATGAACTCCAAGTTTAGGTGGTTGCACTTAATGGGTACCACCAAGCTCTTATGGAAGTTGGTGCTTAAGATGGTGGCCACTCAAAAGCTTCTCAAGATGACCAAATGATTGTCAATATCCATTTTGATAATAACCATAAACACTGTTGCGTCATCCCCATTGAGGGAGGTGGTGCGCACCATGACACCTCTTCCCTGAATCTCATGAAGGAACCCTCTTCATGTTTCTAGCTCTAGGATTTGTTGCAAAGGATTGATGGTGATGACGAAAAGGAGGGGGGAGAGGGTTTCTCCCTACCGGAGGTCCCTCCCATGCTTCATTGGTGGGCGGGCCACCCCATTCAAATAGGATCCTCGAGGAGGAAGAGCAGAGGAGTGCCGCAATCCAATTTATCAATTTGCTTGGGAACCCTCGTCGTTGGAGGAGATTAAGGATATACTCCCACTTGACCGCATAAAAGGCATTCTGAATATGAAGCTCAAAGAGGAGCGATGGAGTCTTTCGCTTGTGGAGCCACCAAGCAAGATTCTACACGTAGCAATGATTTTGGCAATGAATACTTCTGTTGATGAAGGGTTTTTGGGAATTGGAAACAGATCGTTCATATGTAGGTCTACTCGAATAGAGAGCACCTTAGTAATGATTTTGGCAACCGCATGGATGGGACTAATGCCCAATAGTCGTAGATCCCCTCTGTGTTGGGGAATGCAGTAATTTCAAAAAATTCCTACGACACACAAGATCCATTTAGGTGATGCATAGCAACGAGCGGGGATAGTGCGTCCACGTACCCTCGTAGACCGAAAGTGGAAGCATTAAATAACACGGTTGATGTAGTCGAACGTCTTCGCGATCCAATCGATCCAAGTACCGAACGCATGACACCTCCGTGATATACACACGTTCAGCTCGGTGACGTCCCTCGTACTCTTGATCCAGCTGAGGCCGAGGAAGAATTTTGTCAGCACGACGGCGTGATGACAGTGATGACGAAGTTACCGACGCAGGGCTTCGCCTAAGCACTACACCGATATGACCGAGGTGGAAATCTGTGGAGGGGGACACCGCACACGGCTAAGACAACTGTTAACTTGTGTGTCTATGGGGTGCCCCCTCCCCCGTATATAAAGGAGTAGAGGAGGGGAGGGCCGGCCTTCTCTATGGCACGCCCCAAGGGGGATACCTACTCCTAGTAGGAGTAGGTTTCCCCCCTTCCCTAGTTGGAGTAGGAGAAGAAGGAAGGGAAAGAGGGAGAGAAGGAAAGAGGGGGGCGCCGCCCCCTCCCTAGTCCAATTTGGACCAGCCCATGGGGGGGCACAACCACCCCTTCAGGCCCTTCTCTCCTTTCCCGTGTGGCCCATTAAGGCCCATTACTTCCCTGGCGAATTCCCGCAACTCTCCGGTACTTTGAAAAATACCCGAATCACTCGGAACCTTTCCTATGTCTGAATATAGCC
>NW_021272755.1:0-4075 GCF_002162155.2 Triticum dicoccoides
CCAAGTATAATGTCAATCCTTCCTGTACGGGTGGATCTCTATTTTCTCTACTAATTAAGCCTAACTTGGTCATTGACTCTCTCTGTGATTTGGCTTCCCAATCATAGTTTTCTTAATCCCTCAACCAAGGGAGGCAGGGTGGGGGATATGGAGAAGGACAAAGCTCCTGCTGTTGGTGGATGTTTGCCATGTTGTGCCATGGAGAGAAAGTAATCTTGAAGAACAATTATCTCACCAAGAAATCGACCATCCACGTTCCTTGCTAGCAGCATGACAAGACCTTGCCACGGTTGATGACTTCGACAAGGACGATTTTGATCATGGGCTAAGTAAACCCCTCAGCGCAATAGCAGGGTAAGCATGAACACTATGATATGTCCAAAACGAATAAAAGAATCATGTTATGTTAGATATATAACATTATGATCGAGTGTTCCTGAATTGTAGTATTAATTTTTCTAAGAGCGTCTAGGCCACGACGGCTTATGGATCCAAGGAGTAGATTCATTGGCTACAGTTTGAAGCCAATGGCTGCCAATTTTCTAAATGTCACCATCTCTGTTTTGTTTTATCTTATAAGTTGGAAATTTGATAACATGTGTTTGATGTTTTTCCTTCAAATTAGACTAATTGTAAGTCCTTCTAGGGCTGATGTTCCCCAACATTACTATCTCCAGAATTTAGGTCCGATGGGGTCTTCCCTTTTCACATGTGTGCATTCAGCTAAAGTGCCATCTAATTGCTGCCATTAATCACAAATGGAAGTGCAGTCTGAAAGTTGTGGTACTTGATTTCAAAACAAAATAAAAACCATATGATGCTCCAACATAGTATCTTCTAATTTCTAAGTTCAACTTAGAACGATGCACTTCGAAATTTACATTTATGCTATGCATGCATGCTGGTACACTGGAGCATAATTCTATCATCTACCTATGGAGGAACATCCAACATGGATGCTCTTAAGAGTACCCGTACGTAGCCTTTTAATTTTTGTAACATGCACTCATCACTACCTGCTTTTATGCACTTGATCTGATGTTTTGACATGTATACTTAAATTTGTTGTTTGTTCAAATGTTCCTCACATTTTGCTCAAGTAAAACATGGCTATTTTTTTAAAAAAATAATACATTATTTTTATTAATTTTCATAAATATTACGCTGAATAAAAAAAATTCAAAAATAATACATCGTCGGCCCGCTGCAGGCCGACTGGGCCTAGTCGGCCCACAGCAGGCCGATTGGATTCTAGTCGGCCTACAGCTGGCCGACTGGCCCCTGTCGGCCCACTGTGGGCCGACTGACCCCTGTCGGCCCACTGTGGGCCGACTGGAGCTAATTGGCTCGCTGTGGGCTAATTGTTTTTGCAAAAAAGGTAGGCATAAAAAATATATGTTTAAAAAAATGTTAATCATGTAATTAAAAAATGTTAAACGTGTATAAAAAAATGTTCCTGATGTATACAAAAAAATGTACAATATATATGAAAAAGTTGACATAAAAATATGTTTTAAAAAGTGTTAAGCATGTATTTAAAAATTGTTAAATGTGTGTATAAAAATGGTCCTTATTTATACAAAACATATAGAATGTGTATGATAAAAACTTGACACCAAAAAAAATATTTGAAAAGTTGACATTTTTTCAAATACATGATTAAAAATTGTTAAATGTGTGTATAAAAATTGTTTTTTATCTATACAAAAAATATAAAATGTGTATGAAAAAAAGTTGACACCAAAAAATATGTTTGAAAAGAATGTTCCAGTTCCATACAAAAGGTGCAACCAACCATACTTAGGTCTGTGATGCTCCCATACCGGATCCGGAGCTGGAACATTTTTTTATACATGTTTAACCTTTCATTCCAATACATGAAACATTTTTGTGTACTCGTTGAACATTTTTTCAAATACATGATTAACATTTTTTTCAAACATATTTTTTTGATGTCAACTTTTTTCATACACATTCTATATTTTTTGTATAGATAAGGATCATTTTTTCAAATACATGATTAACATTTTTTTCAAACATATTTTTTTGGTGTCACTTTTTTCATACACATTCTATAATTTTTGTATAAATAAGAAACATTTTTATACACACATTTAACAATTTTTAAATACATGCTTAACACATTTTAAAACATATTTTTAGTCAACTTTTTTGCATATATATTGTACATTTTTTATACATCAGGAATATTTTTTATACACATTTAACATTTTTTAATTACATGGTTAACATTTTTTAAACATATATTTTTTATGCCTACATTTTTTGCAAAAGCAATTAGCCCACAGCGAGCCAATTAGCTCCAGTCGGCCCACAGTGGGCCAATAGGACGCAATCAGCCCACAGTGGGCCGACAGGGGCCAGTCGGCCAGCTGTAGGCCGACTGGAATCCAATCGGCCTGCTGTGGGCCGACTAGGCCCAGTTGGCCCGCAGCGGGCCGATGGTGTATTATTTTTGAAAAAAAATTATCCCACGTAATATTTATGAAAATTAATAAAAAGAATGTATTATTTTTAAAAAATTAGCTAAAACATGTGTATGTTCAGTTTGTCTTCTTAATTTCTTGACCAATTTGTCAATGAGGCTAAATACCTACGGTTATTTTATGCCTATTGTCCTTTGAGATTGTTAAAATAACTTCCCCGAGATATGTGAACTGATGCTCCTGCTACTTCCGGACATTATATTATTCAGACTTCTATAAACAGACTGGGGTGGCGAATATGAACGCCTAAATTCCTTTTTTTGTCAATTAGGAATCACTCACCATATCTCCTGTCCCCATGCTCATCAGCAAAACGGGTCAGCAGAACGAAAACATCGGCATATTGTTGATGTAGGGATCTCTCTCTTAGCCCATGCCTCCATGCCCTTGAAGTTTTGGGATGATGCTTTCCTCCCTGCCACATATCTGATAAATCGCACCCCTAGCAAAATGATTAATTTTGAAACTCCTCTGACACGTTTGTTTCAAGAACAACCCAATTATCATTCTCTTCGGGTCTTTGGATGTGCATGTTGGCTGAATCTTCGCCCTTATAATTCAAAAAAGTTAGAATTTCATTACAAACAGTGCGTGTTCCTTGGCTACAGCAATCTTCATAAAGGTTTTAAATGCCTAGATGTTGCTGCTGGACGAGTATATATATCCCGTGATGTTATTTTTGATAAGACAATTTTTCCCTTTGCAAATCTAAATCCAAATGCAGGCACCCCTCTTCGGTCGGAAGTCCTTTTACTCTACTTTTCGAGTCTGCACCTCTTGATCATGGGGACGAACCTGTAGTTGATCAACAGACTAATTTTCGCCCTAATCCTGCTGCTAACAGTGGAGAAAATCCAGTTTTTGTGCATGATTTTATGCAGCCAGAACAAGACAAAAATGTTGCGGCACACGAGGAGGATTCAGGTGCTGCGAGCAGCGATCCCGAGCCTGCAGCGTCAGCAGGCACAGGTGGCGCAGGTGGATCAGGGGGCGAATCTGCCTCGACTGCGCAGACGCCGCCGCGGGAACGCCGCGTGGCGCGCGCTGGATCTCCCGACAGCGCGTCGTCAGGTGGGCCAACCGGCTCCCCTCTCGCGGGCCGCCAGCTGGGCCAACCAAGCGAGGGAGACGTGCGCACGGGCTCCCACGTCAATCTGCCCCGACAGGATGAGAGATCCTCTGTCGCTGGCGACAGATCTGCTACGGGATCGCACGCTGACATGGGATCGCGTGCGGATCCTCCCTCCTCCGGCGGATTTTCTGTGCCGCATGCACCTGCAGCTCCTGATGTGCCAACTCGGCGAACACGGTCACAACACGGTATTTCAAAACCTCAAATTCGTACAGATGGCACAGTTAGGTATGACAAGCTCAAAACTCGTTTTGGTGGTCTGATAACTACTGGTGAACCTCATAATTTGCAAGAAGCTTTGAATGATACAAATTGGAAGAGGGCCATGAATGATGAGTATGATGCTCTTATTAAAAATAAGACTTGGCATTTAGTCCCACCAACAAAAAATAAAAATTTCATTGATTGTAGGTGGGTCTATAGGATTAAAAGAAAG